>NW_026607202.1:0-52500 GCF_029890125.1 Rhinichthys klamathensis goyatoka
AAGAGGGGGAGAGAGAGGAAGAGAGAGGGGGGGAGAGAGAGAGAGAGAGAGAGAGAGAGAGAGAGGGGGAGAGGGAGAAAGAGAGGGAGAGAAAGAGGAAGAGAGGGGGAGAGAGAGGAAGAGAGAAGGGGGAGAGAGAGGAAGAGAGAGGGGGGAGAGAGAGAGAGAGAGAGGGGGGAGAGGGAGAGAGAGAGGAAGAGAGAAGGGGGAGAGAGAGGAAGAGAGAAGGGGGAGAGAGGGAGAGAGAGAAGGGGGAGAGAGAGGAAGAGAGAAGGGGGAGAGAGAGGAAGAGAGAAGGGGGAGAGAGAGAGAGAGAGAGAGAGAGAGAGAGAGGGGGGGGGGGGGGGGAGAGAGAGAGAGGGAGAGAAAGAGGAAGAGAGGGGGAGAGAGAGGAAGAGAGGGAGAGAGGAAGAGAGGAGAGGGAGAGAGAGACTTTGACAGTCCCAGCCAATATTTGTCACTTCAGAGTGCATGAATTCTTGATTTGATGTGTCTTAATTGATTCATCTCTGCTTAGCACTGAGTGTCTGTCGGGCCTGAACACTGAGCTCGTGTCCCTGGACGCTGACCTCTGACCTCTGACCTCTGCCCTCTGCCATGACCCCGATCATGTGCTCTGGGATCCACCGGTGAACACTTCCCCCAGTTTAAGAGCACGCCACAGGTGATTCACATCTTTAGCGAGGGTTCCTGCAATCTGGGAACATTTGGGAAAATATCACATGCTATCACATAAAATGCTTTAAAATAACACAATAATGGTCCAAAAATATTCCTGCATGTTTTTCATTTGCAATGAGTAATAAAACCGTCTGTGTTCACAAAGAGCGTGAAGCTTCGGCCTCTCCTCCGTTCCTATGGTTTTCCTCCCAAGGCCGGGTCTCTGCTGACCCTGTTGGGTATTGTCCTTGTCTCACAGAATAAAGGAGTCCGCGTTCACCTTGTGTGTGTGTGTGTGTGTGTGTCTGAAAGCTCTCGCTCTGCAACACACTGATCTAGACCTCCGCTTCACAATGAGCTGTTGTCACCGGACAGACCCTTGAAACGAGGAGAATCTGAAGGCCGAGTCTTAATGAAATATAAAATAAAGGGTTAATCATTAATTCTCAAACACATACAGCATATCTCCCGTCTTTTATGAACTTCGATCCGGTCCACTGTCATCCAGCGCGAGCCATGGAAACATCAGGTGTAGAGAACAGCACAATAATGTTTTGCATATTAAAATGCTTTAATAAACTGTTGAGTAGTGTAAATGTGATCAGATGTAACAGAATCTTGGAAAACCAATTTATTTGGACAATTATATGTGTACTCTCAGTGTGTGAAGTGTGTTTATTGCCCCTCTCTGCCTCAGGTGTGTCTCACTGCATGCCTGTGATCTTGCTCTGCTTCCTCGCTTCATGATTAACTGTGAATAACAGAGAGAGAGACGAGCATCTGAAGAAGGACCGGCTGATGATTCGGGTTCTTGCTCGAGATCTTCTGAAGTGTGTGTTACGGAGATCTTTTAAAGTGTGTGTTACGGAGATCTTCTGAAGTGTGTGTTACGGAGATCTTTTAAAGTGTGTGTTACGGAGATCTTCTGAAGTGTGTGTTACGGAGATCTTCTGAAGTGTGTGTTACGGAGATCTTCTGAAGTGTGTGTTACGGAGATCTTCTGAAGTGTGTGTTACAGAGATCTTCTGAAGTGTGTGTTACGGAGATCTTCTGAAGTGTGTGTTACGGAGATCTTCTGAAGTGTGTGTTACAGAGATCTTCTGAAGTGTGTGTTACGGAGATCTTCTGAAGTGTGTGTTACGGAGATCTTCTGAAGTGTGTGTTACGGAGAACTTTTAAAGTGTGTGTTACGGAGATCTTCTGAAGTGTGTGTTACGGAGATCTTCTGAAGTGTGTGTTACGGAGATCTTCTGAAGTGTGTGTTACGGAGATCTTCTGAAGTGTGTGTTACGGAGATCTTCTGAAGTGTGTGTTACAGAGATCTTCTGAAGTGTGTGTTACGGAGATCTTTTAAAGTGTGTGTTACGGAGATCTTTTAAAGTGTGTGTTACGGAGATCTTTTAAAGTGTGTGTTACAGAGATCTTTTAAAGTGTGTGTTACGGAGATCTTCTGAAGTGTGTGTTACGGAGATCTTCTGAAGTGTGTGTTACGGAGATCTTCTGAAGTGTGTGTTACGGAGAACTTTTAAAGTGTGTGTTACGGAGATCTTTTAAAGTGTGTGTTACGGAGATCTTCTGAAGTGTGTGTTACGGAGATCTTTTAAAGTGTGTGTTACGGAGATCTTCTGAAGTGTGTGTTACGGAGATCTTTTAAAGTGTGTGTTACGGAGATCTTCTGAAGTGTGTGTTACGGAGATCTTTTAAAGTGTGTGTTACGGAGATCTTCTGAAGTGTGTGTTACGGAGATCTTCTGAAGTGTGTGTTACAGAGATCTTCTGAAGTGTGTGTTACGGAGATCTTCTGAAGTGTGTGTTACGGAGATCTTCTGAAGTGTGTGTTACGGAGAACTTTTAAAGTGTGTGTTACGGAGATCTTCTGAAGTGTGTGTTACGGAGATCTTCTGAAGTGTGTGTTACGGAGATCTTCTGAAGTGTGTGTTACGGAGATCTTCTGAAGTGTGTGTTACGGAGATCTTCTGAAGTGTGTGTTACAGAGATCTTCTGAAGTGTGTGTTACGGAGATCTTTTAAAGTGTGTGTTACGGAGATCTTTTAAAGTGTGTGTTACGGAGATCTTTTAAAGTGTGTGTTACAGAGATCTTTTAAAGTGTGTGTTACGGAGATCTTCTGAAGTGTGTGTTACGGAGATCTTCTGAAGTGTGTGTTACGGAGATCTTCTGAAGTGTGTGTTACGGAGAACTTTTAAAGTGTGTGTTACGGAGATCTTTTAAAGTGTGTGTTACGGAGATCTTCTGAAGTGTGTGTTACAGAGATCTTCTGAAGTGTGTGTTACGGAGATCTTCTGAAGTGTGTGTTACGGAGATCTTCTGAAGTGTGTGTTATGATGTGAAGTCCTTCTCGAAGGGGAGAAAAGGTGCGGACGAAAGCGTCCTAAAAGCTCCGGAAACAGTGAGCAAGTTTCCAGTTGTAGTTTTATTAAGCGCACACACACACACACACACACACACACACTCGACCCGCTTCCCCTCTCGTGCATTATGCGTGTGCTAATGTCACATTGATTATGCTGGCCGTAAACTGGCTTTGTTTGGCCTCGTCCCGCTGTCAGTCAAGCGTCTGCTGGGACGCGCGCGAGGCTCGCTAAAAGCTGCTGTCCCGTGTTTGTGGCGTTTAAAGCGTGACGCCGATCCCCTAAGAGACCCCTTTTTGGTGTATTAATTGCTTTTTAATGTTTTCCTCCTGTTTCAGATGTGACTGTGTACAAACAGATCAACAATAATGGAGGCTTGAGTATTTCCTGATTGGGTCAAGAGCGGGACTAAAAAGGGTTGCGCTGAATAAACCATAACTGGGCTTTCTGACACGGGAGATTGTCGTTTGTCCTGCCAGAATCCTCGTCCCATGTGGACTATCCCTCGAACTGGGAACCAGGGCTTTCGGGAACATTGTGAATGCGTCTGACAAGTTGAGGAAGTCAGTTTAACATCTCTTTTTACTTTGACCAACTTTGGGTGAAAGGATAATTTTAATGGGACTGTGATGAATTTTTCATTCCCTAAGTCTTTTATGTGATGGAAGATCCCGTTGTGTTATATTCAGGCAACGGAGGCCGTGATTATGAGGAATCATGAGAGAAAACATTACACATTATATATGATGTGAACAACAATAAACTAAAATGAAGCGCACACGAAGCCTCCAGAGGTCTAGTTATGAGTTACATGAAAATAGTTTTTAAGCAATTCTGTTTGCTTTCCAGACATCTTGGTTAAGAACTCTTTTAGAGTCGTGCTACAATTTATTTGAATGTAGAATTATAACTATTATTATTGCTAAGCTTAAGGATTAGTTCACTTCAGAATTAACATTTCCTGATAATTTCCTGTTCTTACGCCTATGTCACGCTTGACCTTTCACCCTGATTGCGTAATGTGTGTCGCATCACGGCTCGAGCAAGACCAGCATTAGTGGATAAAAGTATATAAATGTGTATTTTGTTATAAATGTCGGCTGGTTTGTCTAGATCAGACTCTTATTCCTCGGCTGGATCGTGTCGAGACTTTGAAGCTGCACTGAAACTCACATCTGGACCTTCGACCCGTTGGACCCCATTGAAGACACTATATGGAGAAACATCTTAATATTTTTCGACTGAAGAAAGAAAGACATGAACATTGTGGATGACGAGGGGGAGAGTAAATTATCAGGAAATGTTAATTCTGAAGTGAACTACTACTTTAAGTTTCCATATCTGTTAATCAAACCAGAATGTATCATACATTTTCCTAATATGCATATATTTTCCATGGCAAAAAAGAAAAGAATGCATTTAGCAATAAAGTAATTGATTTGAAATGTGGAACGTCCTTTCCTGCATATTTAGTGTTGCAGTGTCTCATTCATTCACAGTCAATGGCCTGTTTTGTCCTTCCACTGTCTCTGATAACATGCAGTTTTGATATTTAATAATCCGCCGGCACAGGAAATGTGGAAACAGAAAACGGCAAACAATCAAAACCTGAAATCCAAATGTTGGCCTTCTTGAATGGAGTGCCTGAAGAGAATCAGTATCGGGTCTTGAGTTTCAGGTCCAGCATCTGCCATCCGGACATCAGGCACCGTATCCATCATGCGGCATCGAGGAGCCAGCGTCTGTGCAAACACCCAGAGGAAATGAAGTCTCTTGGCCAGACAAGAATAAAATTAGCTTGATGACTAAGTTCCTCCCCCGTTCCGTCGGGAATAAGACCCTTCATTTGTTTTCATTACCGCGCTTTGCCTCGGACAACCAGAGCGTCAGTCGACTCATTCTGCCGAGCTCGAAACATCTACACAACGTTAGAGTTCATTTTGCCATCATTATGACATACAAATCATACACACATTTGGATTTTCCCCAGCGTCAGACGCAAGGACAGACTGAAGTATGTTTTAACTCAACAAACATGTTCGAAGACGCTGCATGTGAACACAGACCCACAAATACACAGTGATAGACAGATGTTCAAAGATCAGGACAGAACACAAACGACTCGCTATTCACGTCTTTCATCACTATTTCAGATATTAATGCAACCCAGGATCATTGGTGACATTTTTGCCGAAGGTGAAATGTCCAATGAAGGCACTGAAAGGTCAAAGGTCAACGCTGGATCTCGTGTGGAAGTGACGTAACACACCAGATGAGCTCCTGAACTGCAGAAAAGCCATTCATATGAAGCTGCTTATGTGAGGCCAATGTTCAAATATATTAGTTTAGAAATGGTAAAAATGTTTTGAGTTTGTAATATGCTAATGTGCAAGGAACAGCGAAAATTAGTCTTTAATCGATCATCTTTCATCATAATTTATATATCTGACGTATTTGTAGAATGACTAGATTCTTTCCGTTGGAACGTGTAGGTGACACACACACACACACACACACACACACACACTCAATTGACCCAAGAGCTCGTATCACCATAGTTACAGTGCAGTGGCCACAGGGTTAAATTACATTAGCGCTCAGAGATGCGAGGATGCGATTGGCTCCCTGTGCACGATGAAGATGAGGAAGAGGAAGAGGAAGAGGAAGAGGAAGAGGATGAGGATGAGGAAGAGGAAGAGGGTTGAGGATGAGGATGAGGATGAGGAAGAGGAAGAGGAAGAGGAAGAGGATGAGGAAGAGGATGAGGATGAGGATGAGGAAGAGGGTTGAGGATGAGGATGAGGATGAGGAAGAGGAAGAGGATGAGGAAGAGGATGAGGATGAAGAGCTCAGTGTCTTCGGCGACTGTAAGGAAGAGGAAGAGGAAGAGGAAGAGGGATGAAGAGCTGTAAGATCGAGGAAGGCTTCCAGCCAGGGAAAGGTTGCTGTAACACAGGTTGCTGGATCTCCAGCTGATTCCCACAGTGAACACACACACACACACACACACACACACACACACACACACACACACAGACACACACACACACACACACACACGCGCGCGCGCGCACACACACACACACACACACACACACACACACTCCTGCTTCGCTCAGCTCTGTGTTATTCCTCCGTAAGCCACATCCACATCACTCCTAAATAAACCCCGTCACCCCAGGGAGAGGCTTCACCCAGTCCTCCCTCACACGGGCATCTTCCAGCTCTCAAATTAGTTACACTTTTGGAATGATCATGAATATCATTTTGGATCAAAAGGTCAACATTAATGCTCAACTGGGGAAAGTGATTATAAGCTCAACATGCATTAGGTGACCTTATAAAACTAACTTTATCTGGACAATAACTTTATTCTAGAGCTGCTGTAAAGCCTAAACACTCTCTGTTACTGTAATCTCCTGTTATCACTGTAAAGCTGCTGTGAAACTCTATACTGTTAAAGCGCTGTATAGATGAAGGAGACTCGACTTATCATTTATATACATTAGACATATTTATGAATACAAATCTGTTAGTTACACTGTACAGAAGCACAAAGACACTCTTAGAAGAAAAGCTTCTTTATGGAACCGTAAAGGCTTCCATTCATGACCTTTTAGGGGTTTTGATTTGATTTGATTTATTTGACAAAAAAATAGTGAAATAAACAATAACACAATAAAGTTAAAAAGGTATTTCGGTTGAGGTCCTGCATGAAGAGCAGGTTCACAGGTTACTCCGGCATGATCACTGCAGAGCTACAATAAGTTCCACAGTTGCAAAGTTTACAATCACAATTAAACATCCACATAATACACTAATACAAACACTAAAACAACCTATCTAATAACCAGCTTTTAACATTCGCACTAAAACCAACCATATTAGAAATACTTTTGATATCCTGAGTCCTGAGTACCGTCCACAGTTAACGATATAATGTGATCTCCACGAGATTTGCCAAGCCCTAGTGCACTGTTCGAGTCCTGTGCACAGCCTTTCTGGAGCGGGTCAAATCGACCCTAACTGGGTTCAATACAATTCCTCAAAAATCACACTATGAAAAACAACAAAGATTTAGATACAAACTGTAAACTTTTAATATCAACATTTGTCAAACATTACAAAAACATTATATCTGAAAATATGATTTATAAAAATGTTTTTAATATATATATACAAAGATTTTCATCTGTAATTTGCAAATAATTCTAAACACTGTGATTTTAGCTTTTTGAAGTGTGTTTGGTTAGGGTTAGAGCACTTTTACAACTGGAGTTGAAGTGCCCTGACATACAGAAAATAAATGTTTTTCTGTACTGCTTTTGAATGGCTGTCTATAAGGGTCAAATTGACCCGCGAACATCACGAACGTAACAGTAATTTTGTTTGTTTATGTCGAAACACAGCATGTTGAAACTTTGCATGCATGTTCATCATGATAAATGAGAAAAAGTTACAAAATATCAAGAAAAAAAACAAAGGTTAACCAGTATTTCCAACAACTAGAAAATCGAAACGGGTACACAAGGGCTAGTCTCTTAAAGAAGTCTCTCGCTAACCCTGGAGACACGTGTTAAATATGCAGGAGCTCTTTTATTGATTATCTTGTGTACCATTTTTAGTTTAAATCTGCTACTCTGCTTTCTATATGTAACCAATCCAGATGTCTAAAATTAAACTATTAAAACCTAAAATCAACCGTATCAATTTATGTTGTGATTTCTGTGACGTATCCAACAGACACGGGACGGATCAGACATTTCTTCATGCATACTCAAAATGACCATGCACTAAACATGATGAAACTTACCGTGAGGTTCCCATCACTTTATGGATTTACTTTCATTTTGATTAAATGTTATGCATGAAACACCTTTTAGAATCTCTTCATCACTAGAAACAATAACCTGTTAAACATGAAAGTCTTTATATAGAAGCTTTTTGGAATAAAGGGTTCTGTAAAATTGGGCTCTAGAGTTCTATATAGTTTCTATACATGTTTACGAGAGCTGTAAGAACACACTGGACTGTTGATCGGGACGGTTGGTAACCCGAGACACTGGTTGAGTTTGAGTTTGTCTCCACAGGGACCAGTGGTCTGTTTTCTTCATGTTAACAATCAGAAGCAGATGTGGTGGGGAATTATAGACCTGCGCGTGTCATCACTCATTCTGCACTTAAACACGGCACCGTACCTGCCAGATACATGCGCTAAGAAACCAGAAATGAAGTCAGAGTTTCTTTCCATGCCGACGTACATCCGAGCTCGCAGAGAGATGGCGTGAGGGAGTTCAGCACAGCTTCACACGGCAAAGCTGACAGTCAGTTAAAGAGGTCCTGTAATGCCCTTTTCACACGATATAACAGAAATCTCTGATGTCCCCAGTGTGTGTGTGTGAAGTGTAGCTCAAAATACCCCACAGTTATTTTTAGCATGTTCAAATTGTCACTTTTTGAGGGTGAGCAAAAACACACAGTTTTTGTGTCTGGCCCTTTAAATGCAAATGAGCTGCTGCTCCCGGCGCAGAGGGAGAGACTCAGTGACGACATGTAAGCAACAGGACATTTCTGAACGCTTAGTTGATGAGTTTATGTATCTGATGTGGAGTTTATGTATCTGATGTGGAGTTAACTATCTTCCAGTCAATGATTAGCATATTCTGTCATGATCATCTATAAATCACGTTCCCGGAGGTGGGGTTTATGTAAATTTTAGGTTTGTGATGTCACTAACCCGTGAAGAAGCTCGTGCAGTTCTACCAGCCGTGTGTTGTAGTCCTTAAGAAGTGATTTCTGTAAAAGCAAATCTCTCCCTTTGCTTTGAACTTTGAGTTGTAACTTTGCAGATGTTGTTTACGCTCAAACAGCAACATCACACACTAACTACAGTAGTAAAACTTTATAATAATAGTCCGTCATTTAATAAGAAACCATGCAGGAAGTAATGCAGGACTAATGAGTAGAACTACATTAACCCTTCAGCTTCTACAATTACTGATATAGACACAAGCTTAACTAATCAGTAAGTAACATCGAATTTAGGACTAAGATAGTTTCTCATAGGTAATCAATAATTACTTAATGAGATTGGCATCATTAAGAACTAATAGGTAATTATGACAAATTACAAAGAATTACTAAGTAATTACTATTCACAACATTAATGTGTCTGAGATGTGAGCAATTGTCTTTTTTTTACTCTCACTAATCACTAATTACTCAAGTGTTACCTAGTGTTCTACCAGTGATCTGGACCATTATTCTGAAGTGAAAAACATCTTTGGGTCCAGATCACTGGTAGTTCCTGCATAGTTACTGTATTAATGACGGGCCATTGTTCTACAGTGTTACCACTAAAGTTAAACCAGTGAAGTCATAATCACCAGCCCTTTAGCGGGCCTGTGGTGTCTCTGGCACGAGTGCTTGTGTTCGGGCCTTCACACACTGCTGCCAGGAAGGGTGTTGCGTTCGGACACACACTTCAAAACACAGAGTCAGAGTCAGAGTCAGAATCAGAGTCAGAGTCAGAATCAGAGTCAGAGTCAGAGTCAGAAACAGAAACAGAATCAGAGTCAGAGTCAGAGTCAGAATCAGAATCAGAATCAGAGTCAGAGTCAGAGTCAGAAACAGAGTCAGAGTCAGAGTCAGAGTCAGAATCAGAGTCAGAGTCAGAATCAGAATCAGAGTCAGAGTCAGAATCAGAGTCAGAGTCAGAATCAGAGTCAGAGTCAGAGTCAGAAACAGAATCAGAGTCAGAGTCAGAGTCAGAATCAGAATCAGAATCAGAGTCAGAGTCAGAGTCAGAATCAGAGTCAGAGTCAGAATCAGAGTCAGAGTCAGAGTCAGAAACAGAATCAGAGTCAGAGTCAGAGTCAGAATCAGAGTCAGAGTCAGAGTCAGAGTCAGAAACAGAGTCAGAGTCAGAGTCAGAGTCAGAGTCAGAGTCAGAATCAGAGTCAGAGTCAGAATCAGAATCAGAGTCAGAGTCAGAGTCAGAAACAGATTCAGAGTCAGAGTCAGAGTCAGAATCAGAGTCAGAAACAGAATCAGAGTCAGAGTCAGAGTCAGAGTCAGAGTCAGAAACAGAATCAGAGTCAGAGTCAGAGTCAGAGTCAGAATCAGAGTCAGAGTCAGAGTCAGAGTCAGAGTCAGAATCAGAGTCACAGTCAGAATCAGAGTCAGAGTCAGAGTCAGAGTCAGAGTCAGAGTCAGAGTCAGAGTCAGAATCAGAGTCACAGTCAGAATCAGAGTCAGAGTCAGAGTCAGAGTCAGAATCAGAGTCAGAGTCAGAGTCAGAGTCAGAATCAGAGTCAGAGTCAGAGTCAGAGTCAAGTCAAGTCAGGTCAGAGTCAGAATCAGAGTCAGAGTCAGAGTCAGAGTCAGAATCAGAGTCAGAGTCAGAGTCAGAGTCAGAATCAGAGTCACAGTCAGAGTCAGAGTCACAGTCAGAGTCAGAATCAGAATCAGAGTCAGAGTCAGAGTTAGAGTCAGAATCAGAGTCAGAGTCAGAGTCAGAATCAGAATCAGAGTCAGAGTCAGAGTCAGAGTCAAGTCAAGTCAAGTCAGAGTCAGAGTCAGAGTCAGAGTCAGAATCAGAATCAGAGTATACGCATATATGACATGAGAAAATACCTTTAAAAGAGACCCAGGAAAAACATAAATAAATAAAATAAAATAAACAATAATAATAATAATAATGTGGTATACATCTGAACAGAAGACTTATGTACACATTTGTGCGTTATAAAGTCAATCCTCTTCGGTTTATAACCAATGGCTCCTGAATGTTTGCAAGGTCCTGCAAATCTGCTGGAAGATGTAAAGGTCATTCAGCTGGCGGAGAGATCTCAGAGGATCCGTGTACTGAGAAACAGCACGTTCAAGACCTCAACCAGAGCCACTCGTCCATCAACGGAAAACAAATATGTTTAGTGTGAAATGCTTGTGGGATTTAACCAGTTCAAGTAACGCAAAAGAGAATGTGACCGATTTCCAGACGGAAATGATGAAATGATCCCCTTACCCAAACATAAAAACTAGAGATCCACCGATACTATATTTCTCCGGCGATACCGATAACCGATTATTCTGAATTATATCAGCCGATACCGATGCCGATAACCAATTATTCAGAATTATATCAGCCGATACCGATACCGATAACCGATTATTCAGAATTATATCAGCCGATACCGATACCGATAACCAATTATTCAGAATTATATCAGCCGATACCGATACCGATACCGATAACCGATTATTCAGAATTATATCAGCCGATACCGATACCGATAACCGATTATACAGAATTATATCAGCCGATACCGATACCGGTAACCAATTATTCAGAATTATATCAGCCGATACCGATACCGATAACCAATTATTCAGAATTATATCAGCCGATACCGATGCCGATAACCAATTATTCAGAATTATATCAGCCGATACCGATGCCGATAATGATAACCAATTATTCAGAATTATATCAGCCGATACCGATGCCGATAACCAATTATTCAGAATTATATCAGCCGATACCGATACCGATAACCGATTATTCTGAATTATATCAGCCGATACCGATGCCGATAACCAATTATTCAGAATTATATCAGCCGATACCGATACCGATAACCGATTATTCAGAATTATATCAGCCGATACCGATACCGATAACCAATTATTCAGAATTATATCAGCCGATACCGATACCGATACCGATAACCGATTATTCAGAATTATATCAGCCGATACCGATACCGATAACCGATTATACAGAATTATATCAGCCGATACCGATACCGGTAACCAATTATTCAGAATTATATCAGCCGATACCGATACCGATAACCAATTATTCAGAATTATATCAGCCGATACCGATGCCGATAACCAATTATTCAGAATTATATCAGCCGATACCGATGCCGATAATGATAACCAATTATTCAGAATTATATCAGCCGATACCGATACCGATAACCAATTATTCAGAATTATATCAGCCGATACCGATGCCGATAATGATAACCAATTATTCAGAATTATATCAGCCGATACCGATACCGATACCAATTGTTTGATTCTTCTTAAGGAAAAAAATATCTCCCAAATAATGCTGCAAACTATACAGGGAACCTCTCATCTGGTACACTATAATATTAGAGGTTAAAACAACAGAGCTATTATATTCCACTGCTTTTTATTTCCAGATATAATATTTACACAAATAAAAGCTGAAATGTTTGTACAACTCAGTTGCACATAAGGTAGTTTTCATAAACTTCTTCATGGCAAATTTATTCAAGCATACATGTATAATTAATAGGAAGTAAGTTCTTCTCTAGTGTTTTTATTGCTAACTAACGAACTGTGAACATAACGAACTGTGGATAACTTTCCTAAATGCAACATTGAGTGATATTGTTCACAAGCTGTTTCACTGACGTGTTTGCGCAGTGATTACGAGACATGATACGGGTTTCAGTACACTGTATTTTTCAACATACCTTCTGATGTTCATGCATGTTTTTCTAGATATAATTAGTATTAAAGTGGAAGAAATCACTACAGAGATCTGTCACGTCACATTTAAGAGCGTCAAAACACCATTTATTATTTGAATTTCGTGAACAAATGTACAGAATTTGAAAGCTGAGACTTTGTTTCTTATCAGAAGTAATTATTATATAGAAGTGATTATTGGACGGGAGGCGCTAGAAATAATGTCTGATGTAGGAAAAGCCCAGATCTGGCAACCCTGGCTCGAACTACGGGGGATTCATAGGGTCAAATGAAGCCTGCATTAACCTCACTATTTTTTAATTGTTGTGTTTACTTGCCCTAAATTCAATACAAGAGAGATTGTCTCCACACACAGAATGAGTTGCAGTCGGACACGGTTTTGATTGACAGGATATAATCAGCACTGATCATCGGCTGTTTTTAACCAATCGGCCGATAGTGGAAATAATAGCTTTAATCGACCGATGCCGATTATTGGCCGATACATCGGTGCATCTCTAATAAAAGTGCATCTGGATATTCTCATTTCAGTCTGAGAACGACAGAAGAGCTTTACCTGATAAACAGATAAGACAGATAATCCCTTTAGATTCATTTTTAAGCGACAAATTGTGTACGTTTAGTTTGATTTCGGGTGGATGGAGGGGGAATTAATATCTGTCATTTTCAAAATCAAATCAAAATCCCGAAACGGATTTATATGCCTCTGCCACTCCTTTCAAATCCACAGAAACAAGAGCCATGTAAGATCTTGCATTCATTCGTGATTTCTCCTCAATGCCGTCCCCTTCAGCTTTATTGCAATCTATATTTCACATCTGGTCCCTCCCAAGCAATTAACCTTGGTGGAAATCAGCAAGCTTTTTCCCTGTCTGCTTCTTCTGCTCCTGTATGTTACTTTTCAGCGATTGAAACGGGGGTAATGACTCTGAAAGGAAAGAGAATGTTCTTTCAATAGATAATTAGGGAGATTGGTTTACCAGGCCCACTCGAGGCCCATTGAGACGCGGGACTGTGCGCCTGTTGTCTGCGGGACGGAAGGAGTCCCCGGAGACACATTCCCTAATCTTTCATTTCTCAGAGCAGGTGCCGGGCAGGTAGAGCCGGACCGAGGACGAGAGGTCAGAATCACAGGTCAGAGGTCAGGGATCCGAGGTCTCCAGGTCAACGGCCACTGCCGTGAAGGGGTGACATAAAACAGTCTTCTAACATCTTTGTGTGGTAATGGACTTTATTGCAGGAAATTCATACCAGAGGGGTTGTGCGCGCGTCTATCCGTGTGTTTACAGGTACGGGTGTGTAAGTTCTCCAGTCCCAGCTTCATATGACTCGATTCCGCTGAAAAACACTTTTGAAAACATTGCTCTGTTTGAGCATCCTGACCATTCCCCGAAAGCATGTTCTGTCGTTATCAACACAGTTAAACGATTCGGTATCTCTAGAAACTATAGTTCCAGTGACTCTCGCATGGTTGGAGTGACAGATCTCGTCCTGGGGATTCCACGTGTCCAAGATGTGTTGATCCAAGATATGTTGCTGCCTGTCTGGGATTGTATATGTTTTTAGTGTTTCAAGATAATAACAGCTCCTCTCTGAAGAGTGTGTATGTGCTCCTGTACTCGAAGAGGAAGAGCTCTGATGACCATGTGCGAGATTACAGCAGCGGCACGGATTAATTCTCGGCAAGCAATAGCCGCTATTTCCCCGTCTCGGTTAACTATAGACCCGATATACACTCTAAAAAATGCTGCGTTGTTTCAACCCAAATTTGGGTCAAATATGGACAAATCCCAATGTTAGGTTAAAAATGTAATTTAAAATTTTAACCCAACTTCAACTTTCACTTTCAACTGTACATATTTAATTACATTTTTAACCCAACATTTGGGTTTGTCCATATTTGACCCAACTTTGGGTTGAAACAACCCAGCATTTTTTAGAGTGTAGTCTATGAGTAACACACTTCTAGCCAAAATAACCTTGAATTTGGTTACATGTCGTTTTTGCTTAAATAACTTGTGAGATGTCTGATATTCCATCATGTAAGCGAAGTAAACACTGATTACAAGGAGTTTCATTTCTTCACTCATTTCATTTCTGTATCTAACTGATGACTAGTGTATTCTTGGGCTGGTTTAGACGTCTGTTAAATGTTCACTGACAGCCCAAACTTTGCCTGGTTTCACTAGCCTAGACCTCAGGCTGTGTTTGGACGGCTATTAGACGAAACGCACATTTTCTTGCTGGGTCATGTTGTGGAGAAAGCTGCTTATTGGCCAATCCGCACTTATAGAGTGATGCATCATAACCAATACAAATGAGCATCTTTCTGTTCATCCCTCCATCTCCTGTGTGACAATATTCCTCCAGTTCTATAGTGAGTGACAGTGGAAACGACATCCACGTACGTACTCAAAATATGTCCTCTGCATTCAAGCCATCCACGTTAGTGCACACACACGAGAGCAGTTTGAGTGTTTTACACCAAACATATAATGCTGAGTGATCAGTGAATGCTGAGATATTCTGCTGAATAAAATGATCCAGTCAGAAGAATTGCGCGATAACTTTATTATTAATGTTCCGTCTGTGTCATCAGTGAGCGTCTGTGAGGGTTCACGCACGCCAGCCCGATCTCACGGCAATTCGTACATATTTTACGAGTTACCAAATTCGTACGAATGACCTACCCGTGACCCCGCCCCTAAACCTACCCATCACGTGGGTTTAGACAAATCGTACGAATTCGTACGAGTGAGGTCGTATGAATTAGTACGAATTAGCCACCTTTTAATCACTGGTAAGAATTCGTACGAATTGGTCGTGAGACAGCGTTGCGCATGCGCTGTAAAGGGGATTCAGCGGTTCAGGCGTTTTCCAAACGTTTCTCCTCCACACGGAGACGCCTGGAACGCTAGTGTGGACGGAGAGCGCTTTCACACGGAAACGCTGTTTTCTAATGTATCCGGATTAATGCACACGTAGCCTGGTTTTGTTTTCGCAGTCCACTGGGACCTTATCGACAAAGCTCTGGTTATAAATTTCTTTAACATATCGGACGAGCAAGCATATGCTGCTTATAGGAGCAGCGCTGGATATTGCCCAGAGAGGTCAAAGGGCTGTGAAGGTCAAAGGTTTCGTCCTGCCCTCATCATAAAGTGCATTATCATCTTCTCCATGGCCGTGTTATCCAGATGGTGGAGTCACATCAAGACAGCTGTGTAAACCATCTTGGGGAACAAAATTGCCATAGAGCATATTTGATTCATCATATTTCAAAAAGGGAATCATTTGAGCCTCGCCTTTCTAGGATAGCAGGAGAGATAATGTTACCAAACTATGTGGAGGGTTTAAAGGGAATATTCTCTGTTTATGTTCTTCTCTGTTGTGTTGTTCATAGAAATGAATAAAGATATTAATGAAGGAGGGAATGGTAAGCGTTAGCTGATGTAACTTGCACATGCTATTGCTAAAGCCAGCGATCTAAAGTCAATCTGAATGTGTGTGAAAGAGATTCTGTGTGAAGGACGTCATCTTGAGCTCATGATTCATGAGTGTGTGTTGCCATCATCATCAGAATCCCCCGTTCATTAATCGTGCTTGATTAATATTCACACGCTTCAGTTTCCTTCATTTCTAGCCATTCCATAACAGGATCATTTACCAAGTAATAACAAAATCACAAGTTTCTCAAGCCAAAAACAAAAATAAGTTCTGTTTCACTAACGTTCCCATTAAGTAAGGAAAGGCTATTCTGAATGTTTTATAAAAGTTCAAAACGTCCATATTTTTAAATGTTTTAAAAATGTTTCTTCTTGGTTATATTAACATTATGGAAACATTACATTGTATCATTCTTCAAACATTATGGAACGTTACTTTTGAATGTTCTCTGAACGTTCTGAAACAAGTTACATTTAAAAAATGTAAGATGAACGTCAGACTGAAACATTTCAGAAAAAAATGTTGTATAACTTTTAATAAACATTATATTAAAGTTTATAGAAGAACGTGTTCATGACTTCATGATGTGATTTTCTTCTGCATGTTCTTAAAAATATATATTATTGAAGACGAAGTTATTTATTTGGATGTTATTGTGATTATAATAATTTTATAGTGGCTAATACTCTATTGTAATGTATGCATGTTTATGTTTCATGTGTTTTGAGGAAATCACGTGCACACAGATCTGGAGAAGTGTCAGAAATACACACGTACAGTGAGCAGAAGTCAAAAGAGAGTAAGTCATTTTAAATGTATAGTTTTTAAAAAAGTTGTTAAATCATTTTTCATTTTGTGGTACAAACTTTAGTGTTGTCAAAGATGTAAAAACTGTAAAGCTTTTATAATCGCTCTAATTCTATGAGAACCTTGTCAAAAAATATAAACCAAAATGTATTTGAAATACTTTCATTTTATGCTAAGTATACTACAAAGACATTTACATATTTATGTACTTAATAACAATACCCTGATATTGTACGTTTGGTATAAACTGGTAAAGTCTGCTGAATTGGCACTGAATGCACTTTGAAGGTCAACTAAAGATACACTGAGCTTGACTGTGTTAAAGTGGAACTACTGCAAGAATACTTCAGCTACACTTTAAATATCTTGCTTATGAAGATTGATATTATATAATCCTTATTAATAATGATTTTAAAACACATTTTAGGCTTCATATGAATTAATGTGCATTGTGCAATAAAGAAGTACTCCAAATAAAGTTGAATTATAATTTTATATCAGTAAGTCTCAAGCGATATGTCAATAAATATGTTAATGGATTTGAAGTAAACTTAAATGTATTTTACTCTGGTATATACAGTATATATATATATATATTTTTTTTTTTATAGGGAACAGTGAAGTCCACAGCACAACTCTTCAAAACAACTGCATGTATTTTAGAGAGGAAATAATATAAAATGTTAATTTGATCATTATTATTAGTTCTACTCCAGTTCATTGGGTCCCTAAACCCAGCCGTGTGACTGTGATGTGCACTAGAAGACTAACACAGGTTTGAGTCCGCTTTAAAGTCCAGCTGCGACGTCAATGCAATGCTTGTTTGTGTGTGTTTTCCCTCAGTTTGATCAGTTAAAGACACTGAACTCGATTCTGAACACCCATAAAGCCACTAACAAACATCAGAGAACTGTCAGCATGGTGGATCACTGAAATAGTCACTGAAAATCTCCTTCTTGCTCACGGATCGGTCCATCAGCACGGCTTCGGGTCTCAGAGTGTGTTTGTGTGAGGAAAGCATGGATGTAAACATGTTTAACCTGTAGTGTCACAAAAACAGGGTCATTTCATGCAACCGCTCCGTTATTGAGCCGGAAATCTCCCGGGTGACGATACAGATTTCTCCAGCGTCTAGTCCACTGTCCTTAACCTCGTTACGCTCCTCCAGATCCTCCACTGTCTCCTCGCACTGGCTAGACGTCTCATTAACATGCTAAACTCTGAGAACGAGGACCAGGCCCTCGCTCGGCCAATGGCCCACAGGAGGAATGTGTGCACATCTCGTGATAACATCAGTCTCCGAGCAGACAGCGCCACGGGCCACGACACACACGTTTATGGACGTCTATCTGCACCGCTGATCAGCAGGAGAGCCTCTGAGACCAGCCGGCCTGTGCAGGAGCCCTGCGTTTCAACCGGTGTAAATCAGCGAGAGCAGCGTCACCTCAGGTGCTCTCAGAAGCCCTGCGCCAGCTGAAGCGATAGCCATCTCCTCCGTCTGAAAGCTCGAACGCTAGCGTGTGTGTGGCTCTTCTGTGAGGCATCGGCACTGTGTGCAAACACACATCACAACTTTCACTCAGGAATCAGGACTCACTGCATTGCAGATCACAGTCACTGGGACAAATGATGTATACACATTATTATCTGAAATTGAATCACTAACAGTGTACTTATTGTTAACAATAGCTAATAGCTATTTGAAAAAAAAAAACCTAAAGAAATTTTACAAATATGTATTAGGTGAAAAAAACTGATTGAAACTAATTTAAGGTGAAACACTAAAACAACTGAAACCGAAATGAAATAAAAATTATATATAATTGTATACACCCTAACCCAACCCTAACCCTATACATAACAAAACCATTAAATATGAAAAAAAAAAAAGTAAGAGTGTGCAGCAGCTCCGTTATAAACGCACTGAATGCTGTATCAGCTTGTCCGAATGCTCGAACAGACAGATGAAAGTTTTCAGTGGATACACCAAATAGCTCACTTATAGTTGACCCTCCATGCACTTTAAAAAAATAATTGGGTTATTTTTTCAGTGTTTGGGTAGTTTTTGTGTAACCCAGATCCTGGGTCAGATGTAACAACCCAGTGTTTGGGTAGTTTTTGTGTAACCCAGATCCTGGGTCAGATGTAACAACCCAGTGTTTGGGTAGTTTTTGTGTAACCCAGATCCTGGGTCAGACGTAACAACCCACTGTTTGGGTAGTTTTGTGTTTACTCAGATCCTGTGTCAGACGTAACAACCCGGTGTTTGTGTAGTTTTTGTGTTACCCAGATCCTGGGTCAGACGTAACAACCCAGTGTTTGGGTAGTTTTTGTTTTACCCAGATCTTGGGTCAGATGTAACAACCCAGTGTTTGGGTAGTTTTTGTGTTACCCAGCTCCTGGGTCAGACGTAACAACCCAGTGTTTGGCTAGTTTTTGTGTAACCCAGATCCTGGGCCAGACGTAACAACCCAGTGTTTGGGTAGTTTTTGTGTAACCCAGATCCTGGGTCAGACGTAACAACCCAGTGTTTGGGTAGTTTTTGTTTTACCCAGATCTTGGGTCAGACGTAACAACCCAGTGTTTGGGTAGTTTTTGTGTTACCCAGATCTTGGGTCAGACGTAACAACCCAGTGTTTGGGTAGTTTTTGTATTACCCAGATCCTGGGTCAGACGTAACAACCCAGTGTTTGGGTAGTTTTTGTGTTACCCAGCTCCTGGGTCAGACGTAACAACCCAGTGTTTGGGTAGTTTTTGTGTAACCCAGATCCTGGGCCAGACGTAACAACCCAGTGTTTGGGTAGTTTTTGTGTAACCCAGATCCTGGGCCAGACGTAACAACCCAGTGTTTGGGTAGTTTTTGTGTTTACTCAGATCCTGTGTCAGACGTAACAACCCGGTGTTTGTGTAGTTTTTGTGTTACCCAGATCCTGGGTCAGACGTAACAACCCAGTGTTTGGGTAGTTTTTGTGTAACCCAGATCCTGAGTCAGATGTAACAACCCAGTGTTTGGGTAGTTTTTGTGTAACCCAGATCCTGGGCCAGACGTAACAACCCAGTGTTTGGGTAGTTTTTGTGTAACCCAGATCCTGGGCCAGACGTAACAACCCAGTGTTTGGGTAGTTTTTGTGTTTACTCAGATCCTGTGTCAGACGTAACAACCCGGTGTTTGTGTAGTTTTTGTGTTACCCAGATCCTGGGTCAGACGTAACAACCCAGTGTTTGGGTAGTTTTTGTGTAACCCAGATCCTGAGTCAGATGTAACAACCCAGTGTTTGGGTAGTTTTTGTGTAACCCAGATCCTGGGCCAGACGTAACAACCCAGTGTTTGGGTAGTTCTTGTGTTTACTCAGATCCTGTGTCAGACGTAACAACCCGGTTTTTGTGTCACCCAGATCTTGGGTCAGACGTAACAACCCAGTGTTTGGGTAGTTTTTGTGTTACCCAGATCTTGGGTCAGATGTAACAACCCAGTGTTTGGGTAGTTTTTGTGTAAGCCAGATCCTGGGTCAGATGTAACAACCCAGTGTTTGGGTAGTTTTTGTGTAACCCAGATCCTGAGTCAGCCGTAACAACCCAGTGTTTGGGTAGTTTTTGTGTAACCCAGATCCTGGGTCAGAGGTAACAACCCAGTGTTTGAGTAGTTTTTGTGTAAGCCAGATCCTGGGTCAGATGTAACAACCCAGTGTTTGGGTAGTTTTTGTGTAAGCCAGATCCTGGGTCAGCCGTAACAACCCAGTGTTTGGGTAGTTTTTGTGTAAGCCAGATCCTGGGTCAGACGTAACAACCCAGTGTTTGGGTAGTTTTTGTGTAAGCCAGATCCTGGGTCAGATGTAACAACCCAGTGTTTGGGTAGTTTTTGTGTAACCCAGATCCTGAGTCAGCCGTAACAACCCAGTGTTTGGGTAGTTTTTGTGTAACCCAGATCCTGGGTCAGAGGTAACAACCCAGTTCCTCCGCTGAACACGACACAAGCTCACGAGATCCAGTTACAGTCAAGACGGCACAACAGAGACTGGGCCATTACACTCAAATAAAAATTACTTTGAATATTTGTTAAAGGAGCTTAAATGTAGTCAATATGTATTTAAAAACTATATAAAATATGTTATACTTTAAAATATGATTAAAAACAATAAAGGAATTATCATGCAAACCAGTGGTTGTGTGGAGTATTTTTTTGTAAGTTTAGAGAATTTCAGTTAATCTGTAAACAACAATTCATGTATGAAGTAAAAAACAAATAGCTAGTACTATAGTAAAAATGAATCAACCCAGTGTGATGGGTTAAAATTACTCATTATGCTGGGTTAAATAAACAATCTAATTTGCTGGGTAAAATGAACCCAACATGTGTTCTGTCCTATAATTACCCAGACCTTGGATAAACTGGGTTGTTTTACCGAGTGTCTCATGGACTGACCAACACAAACGCCCTCCGACCGACAGAAACACACACACACACGACCACAGAGAGTTTGTAAGGGCCACTTCAATTTGTCAGATCCGTCATCTCTCACACATGCTCTCTCTCTCTCCTGTGATGGAGTTCATTGTGAGGATGGTCCACTCTCACAAAACATGAGATGTGTTCTCCCGGGAGTGAGGCTAATGAAATCAGGCGAGGCCGGCCGAACGAATGAAGGAACGACCGAAGGAACGAATGAAGGAACGCTCTCAGGGAATGAGCAGGGCTTTTAGCCTGGGCAGCAGATTTCTTTGAGCACCTTCACGGGAGTCGTGCATTAACAATACTGTTCCTCCTGCTGTCCACCACCACGATTGTTCTCCCTTGTTAATATTTTGCCCTAACAGTGCTTTTGATTTTATTCTCGTTTTTCTGCTCCTCGTCCTGAATCAGATTAGGATCGATTGCCGCACGAGAGCATACGCGCAGAGCCCGACAGAACCGCGCATTGAGAGTATTCAGGCGACTAAATAGAATTGTTTGCCCTTAGATGTCAAATTTCCTGCGAGACGAGAATGTCAATAGCAATTAGATTGTGTGCATGCGCTTCACGAGAGCGGTGGCCATCTTGGTCCCAATTCAGTTTCACTGTTGCATTACAGTAACTCCATTAGCCGCTGCGGGGAGCGTGTTCTTTTACTCAGCGGCTTGGCATCCGATGAAAGGTCAGAGCCTGCTGAAGTGGGCAGAAAGTGAATTAATGAACAGATGTCTTGAGGAAGTGAACGGTCTGAGTGTGTGTCCGTGTCCCGTCGCTTCCACAGGCTAACGTGATAACATGACAAACACGGTTAGCGGCCGCGGGACGGGCGTCGCGACCCGACACTCACTGCAAATCACACGCATTCAAAATGCTTTTAATCACAGGGTTTCCTAGCCAATCTTTTGCATGAGAATTAAAGCCACTCATCTTGTTCGGTTGTTGCTTTTGGCTGAGCAAAGCAGGGTTATTCTAGTTAACCAAAACCAAAACCATGTTTGAAATACAATAAACATTAAATCAAGTCACCGTTATCTCTGTTGAGCGTTACAGATTGTTTCAAACCCGGGTTAAAATGCATTACAATATTGGCAGATTCCTTGTTTTAAAGCATTATACTTTCTAAAGATGCAACAATGAATTGATAAGTAATGTATTATAACTGTGTTATGCACAGATGTATTATAAGGTGCATAATTGTGCATTAAAGTACTTGTACTGCATTGTACTGTATATAAAGGCTTTAAGTAAAGTGTAACCAAACTTATTTGAGTAAAGCAACTCATTTTCATTAAATTGATGTGCTAAAATAACTAACACTGAATCTGAAATAAAAAGGAATTAACACTATAGAACCATAAAATAAAAAAACGGTAACACAGAGTCCACATATAGTTTCTATAATAACTATGAATTATGCATAATTACATGCAACTTACCCTAAACCCAACTTTAATCCTAATCCTAACCATTTAGTAAGTACAAGTAGTTGATTATTATTAATTAATGTGTTATTACACTGTAACAAGCTAGGACACCTTAAAATAAAGTGTAACAGAACAAACTATCTCACTGATATGTTGGAAATCCTGGAAATCTGATATAAATCCTATCTTTTTATTTATTTCCAGGTGCTTCTCGTTCTGACTAACTTCACTGACAGAGAGAACAGATCTGATCGGCATCAGAGTCCTGGTGATCCGCCAAGAACAGCAGCTTTCAGAGAATAGCCTTATTACAGCGAGCTATTAAAAGCATGTCAACTGTGAATATTTAAAGTGGTTTATTCACCGTGGAGGAACGTGCAGAGACACACACACTCGCTGTTTCGGCCTGATCATTTAAGAGCTCGAATCACAACAAATCCAATCATTATAAAGAGCCTCGGCTGAACTGCGCTGCCACGGCTCTTTGCTTCAGACTTGACAAATTGATCATTTGCTCAATAACCCTTACAGTCAGAAGAGCAGAACTAGCTGGTAACGCAGTGCACATCGCTTCCACTGGGCTTTAGTGTATTGTAAAGATGCCGTTCCAGCTGATTTACTGAAGACAGGCACATTTCTTCTGTGTTGTTGACACATTTATCTGGTTAGTCCTCCGTCTGCTGAATCAGGAGATCACGGGACTCTTAGAGCTATTGCTTTCGGCCGCCAAACAAACCTTTTTAAATAAACAGAATGAAAAAAAAAAAAATCACATTGCTGCTAATATCTGGAATTTGTGGTTTAATGTTAAATATATGCATTTCAAGCATTTAGCAAGCAATTAAAAAATAAATTAAACTAAATTGTTGTGGATCAGTATAGTTTGTTAATGTCTCTGAAAGAGTCTCTTCTGCTCACCAAGGCTGCATTTATTTGATTACAAATACAATAAAAATTGTGAAATATTTTTATTATTTAAAATAAGGGTTTTCTATGTGAAAATCTAGTAAAGTGTAATTTATTCCTGTGATCAAAGCTGAATTTCAGCATCATTACTCCATTCTTCAGTGTCACATGATCCTTCAGAAATCACTCTAATATGAGGATCTGATGCTCAAGAGACATTTGTGATTATTATCAGTGTTGAGAACAGTTCATATTTTTGTGGAAACTGTGATGCATTTTATTTTTCAGGATTCTTTGATGAATAGAACAGCATCGATCTTCTCAGAAATGAACAGTTAACAGCTTTTCTTGATGGGAAAGTCAAAAATCACACATTTATTTTTCTTTTATTTGTATAAGGGCTGCACATTGTTCCCAATCTGTTGCATTAAAAGCATCAGGCCTTTTCCAAATAACCCCCGTGGTCTGCAGGTGAACTGTGTGATAAAGGGAATCTTTCCTGAATTATTCTAAGCTAAATAAACCATTCCTTTGAAGCCATTTGGCTTGTCCGTCTAAAACACGGAACATCAGCTCTGGAGAACCCGAACGCCAGATGTCTGCTTCTGTCCAGAGACGGCCCGTCTGTGTCTGTGCATTAATGAAGCTGGACATTCATATTTGAATCTGATGGAGACCATATGCTGCCCGATAATATACGACATATAGCATTGACTGAGTCACATCTGGACGTGATATCATGACGCTGTCGCCACCTCCAACAGTGGAGCGATTTAAGAGCAGTTTCTTACTTTACTTTACTTTACTTTACTTTAATTTACTTTACTTTACTTTACTTTACTTTACTTTACTTACTGACGGAGAGAAAACGCTGAAGGGAACGAGTGATCAGGAAGTTCAAGGTTCACCAGACCTCTATTGAAACTATGTAAAAAACACAGGATTATAGGCAAATTATGCAATCATATGCAAGGCAAGGCAAGTGTTTGTGACTGATACTTTCTTTGCACATTAATAATGCACTCTGTGCTTTGGCCATTACTCAAAAGAAGAAGAAGAACAGTTTAAGAGATATAGTGATGTATTCATTCTCTAATTGTCCTCCTCAAATAGACTGAGAGTTCAATTCTAGCTGTAATCAAGCAGAGGACATGATGAAGCAATCTGACGGTTACCGGGAGATTAATAGTTAGTTGATTTGTACACTTAATGCTCTTAAGAATATGGGTGTTTCTTGCTTTAAATAAAGCCTTCGGTTTAATGCAATGCATCATAAAAGTCAAATCCACCAGTTTGCATGAATGAACTTCAAGAATAATGCTTTTACAACAAATGATCCATATTACAGTAACAAAGACTAATGAAATCCTCATTCTTTGACACAAAGGTTCAGTGGTTCGATAGAGCACTCTAGGGTTCTTGACTCGCTTTTAAATAACGCTTTATGCCAAAAAGGTTCTATGTAAGAAGAAATGTCTTAAAGGATTGCATGATACGTTCATGTTTAATGCGTTATTGCAATATTTAAGTACTACTAATAAAGTATATATATGAGCTGTTTAATTCATAGAATTTAATTAAAACTACAAAATAAAAAATAAAAAAATAGTGCTGGGCAACGATTAATCGCGTTTAATCGCATCTAAAATAAAAGTTTTTTAATCGCATCTAAAATAAAAGTTTGTGTTTACATAATATAAGTGTGTGTGTTGTGTATACCTCTCCTTGAACTGCCACCTTACCGTGGTGGAGGGGTTTGAGTACCCGAAGGACCCTAGGAGCTATGTTGTCTGGGGCTATATGCCCCTGGTAGGGTCTCCCAAGGCAAACAGGTCCTAGGTAACGGGTCAGACTAAGAGCGGTTCAAAAAACCCTTTATGATGGATCTAAATTCGAGGACCGTGACGTCGCCCGGCATGGCGCAGCCGGGGCCCCACCCTGGAGCCAGGCCCGGGGTTGGGGCTCGTATGCGAGCGCCTGGTGGCCGGGCCTCCCCCCATGGGGTCCGCCCGGGTTCAGCCCAAAGGAGCGACGTGGGGCCGCGTTCCCGTGGGCTCACCACCTGCAGGAGGGACCGTAAGGGGCCGATGCTTAGTGGATCGGGCGGCAGTCGAAGGCGGGGGCCTCGACAATCCGATCCCTGGACACGGAAACTAGCTCTTGGGACGTGGAACATCACCTCGCTGGTGGGGAAGGAGCCTGAGATTGTGCGAGAGGTGGAGAGGTACCGACTAGAGATAGTCGGGATCACCTCCACGCACGGCTTGGGCTCTGGAACCACACTCCTTGAGAGAGGATGGACTCTCTACCACTCTGGAGTTGCCCATGGTGAGAGGCTTGGCTGGTGTGGGTTTGATTATAGCCCCCCAGCTCAGCCTCCATGTGTTGGAGTTTACCCCGGTGAACGAGAGGGACACCGGAAGTAAGGGATGCTGTCAAGCTGAAAAAGGAGTCCTATCGGGCCTGGCTGGCTTGTGGGACTCCTGAGGCAGCTGACAGGTACCCCCAGGCCAAGCGGACTGCAGCCCGGGAAGTTGTGGAGGCAAAAAATCGGGCCTGGGAGGAGTTTGGTGAGGCCATGGAGAAGGACTACCGGCTGGCCTTGAAGAGATTCTGGCAAACCGTCTGACGCCTCAGGAGAGGGAAGCAGGGCCCTACTAACGCTGTTTACAGTGGAGGTGGGCAGCTGTTGACCTCAACTGGGGATGTCGTTGGACAGTGGAAG
Organism: Rhinichthys klamathensis goyatoka; assembly: GCF_029890125.1. Taxonomy (NCBI): domain Eukaryota; kingdom Metazoa; phylum Chordata; class Actinopteri; order Cypriniformes; family Leuciscidae; genus Rhinichthys; species Rhinichthys klamathensis. Next base: position 26,318 of record NW_026607202.1, read on the forward strand.
GAATACTTCGAGGATCTCCTCAATCCCACCGACACGTCTTCCATTGAGGAAGCAGAGGCTGAGGGCTCAGAGGTGGACTCGTCCATCACCCTAGCTGAGGTCACCGAGGTAGTCAAGAAACTCCTCGGTGGCAAGGCACCGGGGGTTAGTTAGTTAGCGTCCTGATCACCCTAGCTGGGTATGGACGACATCCTCTGTGATGCATTTCCATTGTACTCGGTCCATTGCCAAGGTTTGAATATGTTCTTGCCAATCCCGGTCATATTTCTTTCTGCTCAGTCCAAAGGGCACCATAATAAAAGACTCAGCAGTCTTATAAATGTATCTTTTTGTTGTTGTACGAACGCCTCCTTTGGGGCGTTTCCAAGAGGGTCCAGGGGTGGCCATAAAGGTTAGTAGTGGTAAGCGACTATTTTGCATACGTAAGACATGTCCTATCCATTTCCAGCGACGCCGGGTAAGTACAGAGGACAGGGGCTCCTTTAGCCCACAGCGTTCTCGGACCTGTTCATTGGAGATGAAATCAGACCATCGGATTTTTGCTATGCGTCTCAGGCAACGGTGGTCGAATATTTCCATCCTTTTTTTTTGGTCGATTTTCAAGGGCCATGTTTCAGAGGCATACAGCAGTGTCGCTCGAACTATAGCACAGTAAATTCTTGTTTTTGTCTTGATACGAATGTCACGTCTGTTCCAAAAATAATTCAATGCCGCAAAGATTGAGGAGGCCCTTTGTATTCTTGTTTGGACTTCTTCATCTGTATTGCCTATTAGGTTAATGTTGCTTCCTAGGTAGGTGAATGAAGTGACATGTTCCATTGGTTCATTTTCGATGGTTAGATTATTAATGGAAGTTGTAGGGTCAATGTTAGCAGTTATGTATTTGGATTTTTGAGAATTTAGCTTCAGACCAACAGGATGAGATCCGCCCTGAATACCTCAAGTCTTTGGATGTTGTGGGGCTATCTTGGTTGACATGCCTCTGCAGCATCGCATGGCGGTCGGGGACAGTGCCTCTGGGATGGCAGACCGGGGTGGTGGTCCCTCTTTTTAAGAAGGGGGACCGGAGGGTGTGTTCCAACTACAGAGGGATCACACTTCTCAGCCTCCCTAGGAAAGTCTATGCCAGGGTTCTGGAGAGGAGAATTCAACCGATAGTGGAACCTCGGATTCAGGAGGAACAGTGCGGTTTTCGTCTCGGCCGTGGAACACTGGACCAGCTCTATACCCTGTCCAGGGTGCTGGAGGGTTCATGGGAGTTTGCCCAACCAATCCACATGTGCTTTGTGGATTTGGAGAAGGCATTCAACTGTGTCCCTCGCGGCGGCCTGTGGAGGGTGCTCCGGGAGTATGGGGTCCGGGGCCCTTTGCTAAGGGCTGTCCGGTCCCTGTACAACCGGAGCAGGAGCTTGGTTCGCATTGCCGGCAGTAAGTCAGACTTGTTCCCGGTGCATGTTGGACTCTTGCAGGGCTGCCCTTTGTTGCCGGTTCTGTTCATAATTTGTAACTAGGGGCCAAAGGGTGTCAGGTTTGGGGTACACACGATTTCGTCTCTGCTCTTTGCGGATGATGTTGCCGTGCTGGCCCCTTCAGACCAGGACCTTCAGCATGCACTGGGACGGTTTGCAGCCGAGTGTGAAGCGGCTGGGATGAGAATCAGCGCCTCCAAATCCCAGGCCATGGTCCTCAGTCGGAAAAGGGTGGCTTGCCCACTTCCGGTTGGTGGAGAGTTCCTGCCTCAAGTGGAGGAGTTCAAGTATCTTGGGGTCTTGTTCACGAGTGAGGGAAGGATAGAACGGGAGATTGACAGACGGATCGTTGCAGCTTCTGCAGTAATGCGGTCGATGTACCGGTCTGTCGTGGTGAAGAAGAAGGAGCTGAGCTGCAGGGCGAAGCTCTCGATTTACCGGTCAATCTATGTTCCTGCTCTCACCTATGGTCATGAGCTTTGGATCATGACTGAAAGGACAAGATCCCGTATACAGGCGGCTGAAATGAGCTTTCTCCGCAGGGTGGCTAGGCGATCCCTTAGAGATAGGGTGTGGAGCTCGGTCACTCGGGAGGAGCTCAGAGTAGAGCCGCCGCTCCTCCACATCGAGAGGGCCCAGCTGAGGTGGCTCGGGCACCCACCGGGAGGAGACCCCGGGGAAGACCTAGGACACACTGGAGGGATTATGTCTCCCGGATGGCCTGGGAACGCCTCGGTGTCGCCACGGAAGAGCTGGAGGAAGTGTCTAATGTGTTGTGTGTAATTATTTAGTATATATAAATACACACACATGCATGTTTATATTTAAGAAAATGTGTTATTTATATATTAAATATTTATATATCATATAAATTATGTAGTATATGAGACAGTATATCATGCAAATATTTCTTAAATATATACATGCATATGTATGTATTTATATACAAAATAATTACACACAGTACACACACAAATATATTATGTAAACACAAACTTTTATTTTGGATGCGATTAATCGTGATGAATATGACTTAATATGATTAATTAAAGCTAAATTAAAAAGGTTCTACATATGAAGAGCCCTTTAAAGTTCCACACAGAACCTTTTCTTCTAAGAATGAATGTTACGTTTCAAGTTCTAATTTAACTGTTTTCATGCATTCTGTTTTAAAATCAAAACTGTTCAAAGTTCAGTTCAATTAAATGACTGTCATTATTCTGAAGATCAGCATTTTTTTCCCTGAGAGAGAGAGAGAGACAGAGAGAGAGAGAGAGACAGAGAGAGAGAGAGAGAGAGAGAGAGAGAGAGAGAGAGAGAGAGAGAGAGAGAGAGAGAGAGAGAGACAGAGAGAGAGAGAGAGAGAGAGAGACAGAGAGAGAGAGAGAGACAGAGAGAGAGAGAGTCACATGCATCAGAAGAAGGATATGATTGGTTGAACTGCACGCATGAGGGGAAGCTGGAATTAAATAGAAATGTAAAGACTTTAAAAGGAATGCTTCAGTTTAAACGAGCATGAACTTCTGAACCTCGTCTCCACCTGACACGATCTGTTTCCCCCTGACATATTACACGGAGAGCCTGTTGCGAACCACAGTTGTGACTCTGTTGTGTCTCAGTGCGACTGTAGAACGGGAATATTTCAGATCAGTTACTCGGGAATGTCTGTCAGTGGATCCTGAATGTTCCTCACTGTTCTCCAGTGTCCTTTACAGACTATTAACAGCTTAGGCACAGCACAGCAAACTAGTCTTATTAAATGCACAGTATAATGTCCAAAACATTAGTGTAAGGGTCGCGTAGGCTACAACACGTGAAGACTCGTTAGAAGAAAGTGTTCGATGTGGAACCTTAAAGACGCTTCATATGTAGAACCTTACAGGAGTTACAGGGATGTGGTTTAAATTAATACATTTTATTTTAATACATTTGTATTACATATTATGAATTAAACTGATCGTAAACATACTTTATCGCTAAACAAAAATTGCTAAATTTTTGACAGAAAATTTGTTTAGTTTTGTTAGGGTTTTTTACTTCATCGGAATGGGACAAAACTTAACGTAAAGGTTTTGGGACTTGTAATGTGAACAAAAATAGGGTCCTATAAAAATAATCACACTTTGTGATCTTCATGGTCAAGAATGAGCTCAGTTTCCTCTAGTGGAGGCGTCCGGTACTGCGCCCACACACACTCTTTCCTCTAGTGGAGGGGTCCGGTACTGCGCCCACACACACTCTTTCCTCTAGTGGAGGGGTCCGGTACTGCGCCCACACACACACACACACACACACACACTCTTTCCTCTAGTGGAGGCATCCGGTACTGCGCCCACACACACACACACTCTTTTCTCTAGTGGAGGCGTTCGGTACTGCGCCCACACACACTCTTTCCTCTAGTGGAGGCGTTCGGTACTGCGCCCACACACTCTTTCCTCTAGTGGAGGCGTTCGGTACTGCGCCCACACACACTCTTTCCTCTAGTGGAGGCGTCCGGTACTGCGCCCACACACACTCTTTCCTCTAGTGGAGGCGTCCGGTACTGCGCCCACACACACTCTTTCCTCTAGTGGAGGCGTTCGGTACTGCGCCCACACACACTCTTTCCTCTAGTGGAGGCGTTCGGTACTGCGCCCACACACACTCTTTCCTCTAGTGGAGGCGTCCGGTACTGCGCCCACACACACTCTTTCCTCTAGTGGAGGCGTCCGGTACTGCGCCCACACACACTCTTTCCTCTAGTGGAGGCGTTCGGTACTGCGCCCACACACACTCTTTCCTCTAGTGGAGGCGTTCGGTACTGCGCCCACACACACTCTTTCCTCTAGTGGAGGCGTCCGGTACTGCGCCCACACACACTCTTTCCTCTAGTGGAGGCGTTCGGTACTGCGCCCACACACACTCTTTCCTCTAGTGGAGGCGTTCGGTACTGCGCCCACACACACTCTTTCCTCTAGTGGAGGCGTTCGGTACTGCGCCCACACACACTCTTTCCTCTAGTGGAGGCGTCCGGTACTGCGCCCACACACACACACACTCTTTCCTCTAGTGGAGGCGTCCGGTACTGCGCCCACACACACACACACTCTTTCCTCTAGTGGAGGCGTCCGGTACTGCGTCCACACACACTGCGCCCACCCACACACTGGATAATTTCACTTTTTTCACTTCAGCAAGTTTTCTTTAAAAAGTTCAAAGCATTCAAGATTTATGACAGCTTACTTTGTAAATGTCATTTTCATCTCTATGCTCAAAAAGTGGTTAACAGGTAATAAATGGATTATAACTACTGCATAAATATAACTTGGTACCATAAAATAAAATATTAAACAAAAAAAAAACAATTTCCAAATAAAATATAGTACATTCATTTCATTTCATCTCCACGCAAAGACCACCAGATAGTTAAATGTGAAAATATTATCCAATCATTTAAGACATTTCTCCTAGAAGCTTTTCGGCATAAAGTGTTCTTTAAAATGGAGTCAAGAACCGTAGAGTTCTGGAACCAGTGGATTGTGAATATTCAGTGTAATTCCTTGCAGTGTCAGATCAACTCTTCTGAAACAGTGTTCTCCAGTGTCCTTTATTAACAGCTTAGGCAAATACACAGGCCTCATTAATTCCACTAATCTCCAAAACAGTTGTGCAGCATTTCACGTGCGTTGGGTTCGGTTGAGTTTGGCAAGATTTGGCCTGTCGCTGCATTCCCTCCAGCAGGCCAACGCGCGTGTGTGTGTGTGTGTGTGTGTGTGTGTGTGTGTGTGTGTTTGTGCGTGTGCTGTAGAAAAAACCCATTCAGCCCTTCCCTCCAAGACTGTTCCTGTAAAGCCGTGTGTGTGTGTGTGTGTGTGTGTGTGTGTGTGTGTGTGTGTGTGTGTACGTGCACTGACCACCGAGACACAACTATACAGTCAAACCAAACATTATCCACACACCAGATATCATTTTTTATATATTTCTACTAGTGAGTGATCAGGACAGTATAGTTCATTTCTGTAAGTGAGGAGAGCAAAATAAAGTAAACTGAGACATATTATACCCAAATATTCTTCATACAGTGACTACCAGTGAAATCTAAAAAAATTTGGGACCAGAAATGATTCCTCCACTTTGAGCTGATGATGTTTTGCTGAAGTGTGTTTTCTATAATTGCTAATGCTCTTTTTACACACAGACTGAACAACATGAAGCATTGCTTGGTCACTGGTTGAGCTAAACTGGTATTATCTAATTGTGGAGTTAAATTTAACAAATGTTGAAGGTGTCTGAATAACTTTTGGTTTGACTGTACATTTATCTGAAGTACAGTCGGAGGACTAGGGTTTTACATGCATGCTTGCAAACACTCTCCGATCTTATACAATCCTCATTTCATGGAAAGCAAGAGGCCTCGGTGTGTGTTTTATTGGTGTGTGTTCCTGCTGACTGGCGGGTGTAGTGGCAGCTCATTGATCTTTCATCAGGTCAGGAGCATTCGCAGTTTTATGGCGGCTCACTGGAGCCTGTCTATGATTGTTCCCAGTTTCCTCAGATTGTTTTGCTTTCGGTAAAAGGCTCTCGAACTCCCAAGGTGAAGCGGAGACTACTGACATTTCACCGAGAACAAAACAGGTTTGCACTGTCGGTAGGTGAAGGGACAATAGCATGTGGATTATTTGTGCATAAGTGTGTGTGTGTGTGTGTGTGTGGGCATGCCAGAACTGGATTCTAAAAAGAGTGTAAAACGTGTCAAACCATATAAGGCTTCTAAAGCACAGCTGACTAGATGCCATGATAATTTGACTGTTCTTTGCTATTGATGTTTCTAGTCGGCATTAAAGGGAATTTGCACAATTTTATCCTCTATTGTGTCGTATATCCGAGAGAAACGCTTCTGGAACAAGAACAAATGTGGGCGGGGCTTGATTGTGTCTGTGAGGAATTGATTGGCTGGTTGGATGGTTCTGGTTTGCTATTGGCTGATCTCATGTGAGTGACAGGTTATAGCCCCGCCCTCGTCATCAGAGAAGAGATGCTGCAAGAGGAACTGATTCTGATTCAAGATTATTAACACTATAATGATGCGCTCCCACAAATCACTGCAGTATTCCATAAAAACAAGATCCATTTTGATTTCATGGTGACTTTAAAGTGTGATTGGCACACATATGAAATATCACATAAGAATTATATATATTTGTGAGAGTGCTGCAATGCAAGGTAATCTGGACACACTGACACCAATATCTCGGTGCGACTGGTTCCCAGTCTCAGGGGTCGAGAGCTGAAGACGGGAAAGAAGACTCACTCTCGAGCATCAGATCAGTTTTCACTGAACCCTGAATATTTCATGCAGCAAGCCTTACAGTAGAAACCCAGATGGGCTATTGAAATGGAAAAGCTACATGTCCATAACTCACACCCCTCCTTTCACCCAAAGGGACAAGTTTCAAGAATGATGTCTGGATCATGTTTCTGGTCACACCAGGCATGTGGTTTATGTAACCTCGAGTCTCTGAGACAGCAGAACATACAGAGATGTGGTCGCTACGCTGTTATGGTTATGATGATGCAAAGAGTTATTATAATAACGTTGAAGAGTGGATGGAAGGTGGATGTGATAAAGGGCGCGGGAAGTTTGATTGTATATCTATAGCCATATTTCATCCATATATTGATATATTGACCCAATTTACAGAAGAAATTAACATTTTTACGATTTCTATGTATATTATTGTATAGTAGCCTATCGTATATTAAGTGCATTCAGTTGTATGAACTAATTTAAGTTATGTATTTCTAAATGTAAAGGAACAGCACTATTTACAGAACTGAAATCAATGAAAACATTATAAAATAAATTAAATCATAGACGGGAACTTCGGATGAGAATTAATTCACTTAGTTGTGGGTTTTTTTTTTTACTAGATTTTTTAAGGATTTCACAAAACCTCGGTGTTGCAAATGCGACTGTATTTGAATGAATGAATGAATGAATGAATGAATGAATGAATGAATGAATGAATGGCGATTTATTTTGTTTATTTATTGATGCGAATATAAGCGCAAAGTCCGATTAAAATCTGCGGTTGTTGACCTGAATGAATCCAGTTCTCCATGTCATCGGTCACTGCCAGAATCTGTTTAATGCAGGCCGAGACAATGAGGCAAAACTGACCTTCACATGACAAACGCACAAAACCTGTTTAATGCCTGAAACCTGTTGATATTCCTGACTGAGAAGCGGCTTATTTTCCCGGCATCATTTCGGCTGCACGTCTAATAGACAACTCATTTTAAAGATAATAATATTAACAATCGGAGGTTAGACTACTATGGGATTTTCCATAATTCCCCTTGGATGACGCCTAAATGTTTAGCACAAAAACATTAAAGCTTATGAGACCTAAAACTTAAATGTCCACGCAAAGGAAATAGTGCAGAATTATCAGCAATTAAAGGATGAATCTAAATGGGGTGGAAATACATCAAACAATGTTCAAGTGAAAACAAAAAAATATTCTGTGCAATTTATTAAACCATAGTTTCAATATCTGTGCGGGTTTTTTTTTTTTAATTTTCAGACTGTCTTATAAATATGCATAAATATTTAAAAGTGCACTGCATGTGAGCCGCGTAAATCACACAGTCCGTTTTAATCATGTTAATTGTTTTCGCTTCACTGAATGATTTCAGGTTTGAACCGACGACGTTAGATGACTGTAAATTTCACGTAAAACAAATATACACTTCCTATATCAACACATTTAAAATTTTGATTTTTAAACCTACTTTTTAATTGATTAAAAAAAATACCTGTAGCACACGACAGATATCCATAAAATGAGAATATGAACACTATCGCACATGAGTATAGAGTTTGCATTAGTAAATATTGAAGACTTAGAATGCACATGACACGGAAAGTTTAGATAATAATCGTTTCTCAAATTCTGTGCAAATTGTTTTTATCTGGCATCATTCCCATATAAAAAAAAACAAGGATTAAAATAAAGAAGGCTGCGTCATAATCGACAATATGAAAGATATTCCGTGTTCATGCTGGATCAGATTAGTATCTTCTAATGCACTTATTGTTTTCTGCAGTCAAAGATGTTTCCTTGAGGAACAGAGGGAAGTCTGTCATAATACGCCTTCGCTGGCCAACTTAAAAGGCTTGTTGAGAAATGACTCTCAGTAACCGGGAGTGTCTTGGGTCCAGTGACCCGCATCGGACTGCAGTCTATAATCTCATGACATAAAACACTTTCCTCCGAGAGCACAGACGCGCGGGACCGGCAAGTATATGGAACAATGTTGGCGCTTTTTAATTCCGCTTTACTTCAGTTGTTGGTTTTGCGTTCGCTGAGGTTCGCTTTTATCGTGCATGTGAAAGTGGCGTTTTGCTGATTATTTTATCATGTTTAATCCGGATTTAGGGTGAAGTAGCTCACGGGTTCCAGACAACCTGGCTCCAGTGGTCTAATCTATGGGCTGACGGGCAACCAGACAGGTGTAAATCTCTTTGACAATCTTTGCTTTTTGATTGCAGGAGTCATATCTGCAGGGTAGGGATCTGAAATGGATCATTAAAATGTGTTGCTTGTTTGCTGATGCAATATCCAGACTGCTGTCGAGACGGTGTAATAAAATCAGAAGTTGAAGGTGAATAGGCTGCTGTATTGGATTAGCCGGCATTAACAGCCTAAATGTGTTCACTATTTAAAAGAGTGTGCGTTCATTGTATTATTTATGAATTATTAGATTAGAATATTAATTTCTGAAGGCGGACAACAACATTAAATAAACACGTCATCACAGCAACTTTTGAAATCAGTCGTTTTTAGAGAAGCAGTTTTAACACCAACTGGGAGTTTACGACTATACAGCAAACCATTAGCAACACCCTAAAGTATTTCAGAAGTTATACTGGATTACACAATCACGCTGTTAACTGCGTATCGTTCATCTTTATGGACTCTAAACAGAATATGCGGCAGACACTTCCCTCGTTTACTGATTTCTGTGCACTGTTTGCTTAGCCTGGGTTTCGTGTGTGTGTGTGTGAGAAAGAGAGAGAGAGAGAGAGAGAGAGAGAGAGAGAGAGAGAGAGAGAGAGAGAGAGAGAGAGAGAGAGAGAGAGAGAGAGAGAGAGAGTTTGGTGCCACGTTTGATTAAGGCTTGCTCCCAAAAGATGGCGATAAAAATGAGATAATGAGGTCCTGTGATTTGCGTTTTTCCCATCATGGACTCGAGCTGTCGCCAGTTCACAGAAGCACACTGTACACAGGCACAGCGATACTCACTTCTCATTTAACACACACAAAAGATGATCCCCAACAACCGGACGAACCATATAATGTTCACCCTTATCCAATCGCGACTAATTAACTGGAATATCCCACCTTCCTCGTTAATACAGCGACCAATTAATGTTCTATGTATGTCAAAGGTGCACAGGCCACAGTCGGTCTCCGAGGACATTTGTGAAGCCTCTTTGTGGGCCATGGATCTGATTAGTTCATGACCCGGTGCCGAGAGGTCACGGGCTCTTCGCTGCCTCGGCCTGACAAGCAAAATGTTTCCTAATCGGATTTTAATTGGTTTGCTGAATGGTGCTCTGGGTGTTTGAATAGGGTGAAATCAGAGAAAGTATGAATTTGTCTGTTTTGATTTGAGAGTCAAACACAATTATGACGTGTCATAAACCCACAGGTGGATGATGAGAGGTCCATAAATTACTCTGAGCTGAAGCACTAAACAGAACTTATTCCTTCATTTAGTCTACGCAAGTTTCCCCAAAATCATATGGGATGTAAACCTGTCGTTCTTATCTTTCTCCGTGCTTGTTTGTTATTAGAGACAGGCACGAGTATAATGATCGTCGCAAAGCCAGTGCACAGACAGCACGGGGGAAAATAAAACGTATTGCTTAAAAAGTAGACATTTGAACTTCGCAGTGTGCCGATTTAAAGGATAGCTACATGTTGTTTAAAGCAAGCATCTGATTCAAATAGAGAAACTATATTAATAATAATTATAGTGATTTCACAAGAAAACAAACAAAAAGAAAATTCTCAACAAGACCGTATGGGAGTGTGCTAAACTATCGCTTCCCATTCTCTTTAAGATCACAATTTTCTTAAATTGTCGCGTTAAAATTTGCTCCAGTTGCCCGATAATTGCAGATCTCAATGCAGGATAAATCTCCAGATCTCCTAAAATTATCCATATCACCTGCACGTATTTTACGAACGAGCTGTACGATTCCATACAATGTGATCATACAAAAACCCAGGAATGAGATCGTATACGAATGTGTCCCCAATTTTCAAAAAACGGTTAGGAATTTCCATGAGCCTGTTTTTGGCAATTTGCTTGTTTTGTAGTATATCAACACCTTTGATTTTGATTTCTCCCGTAAAGAGGCTCTTATGTTCTGTTCTGTTTAGTGTAGCCAAGATTTAATAAGGCCATTTCAATGTAGGCTAAATTAAGTTTCTGAATAATAAAATTGACCTTTGTTTGGCTTGGATACCGCCATGAAAAAAACTCTAGGCTACAGTGTCCTACACAGTTTGTGTGTGTGTGTGTGTGTGTTTTGCTTACAGTTGTTGAAGGAATTAAAACACTCTGTATCCCCCGTAAGCGTGTCAGTGAAAGCGAGAAGTCTTCAGCACCAGCTCGCCTGTTTATATTACACGTTTAGACGAGTGAAGTTCTTTCTTTAGTTCACTTCATCTTATTTGCCGCTTTCTGCTCCAATCAGCTCGCCTGGACTCCGAAACACTCCCCCTCTTCATGCAAAACATCTGTGGGAACGTTAATAGATGAAAGCTCAAAACCGCAATCGACTTCCTTTTGTTTTCAAGAAGTCACTTTGCGTCAACCGGTTACAGAAAACAGAAAACCCTTCAAAACCCCGAGCGTTTGATATAAACTGCGTTCCCAACTCGCCTCACAGCGGATCCAGGATCATCTGGCCATAAGGTTTCCCATTCCTACAAACAAAGTGCTCACGTTATCAATTAAAATGAGAATCTTCAAGAAACTTTCTTTAAATACTTTAGACTTTATTACAGAATCAATTGTAATATCTGTGTGCACGCTTCCGAGTGTGAAATGTGAATGTTATTCTGTATCTACAATTGTTTCGTAAATATACATAAGCATCCCCAGTTGTCTAGCTATACATAAAGAGGGACTATATTGTTGTACTTTTGGAAAAGGAATAAAAGTCCACAAATATTGAAACATGTAGATTATTTAATGGTGTGGACAGTAATTGGTGGATACCTGTGTGACTGCATCAGATTTATTGGTGTTTTCATTGATGGACAGATAGTTATACTGGAGATACCTGTGTGGCAACTATCTAATCTGACTGAGATCGTACAATACAACACACAGTGATCATGAATATGGTTATTACAGCCTCACGAAGCTTCATTACAGAATGAATATAACAGGAGTAGATGCTTAAATCAGTGCAATAATTGCAATGTGTCAGAGACAGAATCCCGTAAAAGAACATTTACTTCACCATTCAGTGTGGAGAATGTATAGCCTTCTCTTGAAATTCATATTTAGTTTATCCATAATTTAGTTTTCTTGAACCAGTTGCTGACATGCATGGGAGAGTTCAGAAGGATTTATATTCCAGCATATGCAGAGATTTTGCAGATCATAAAACACAGACCAACATGTATTTTTTTCTTTTAAAATGGTGTGAAGAATTGTGCATGGAGCGCAGCCACAATTACTGAAATATGATAAGTTACATTCTCAAATATCTGCACATATTGAGCAAATGTTGGGTACACGTTCATAAAATGAAAATATGTGCTCTAAAGGAAAAGATCCTCACCACAACATTACAGTAGCATTCATTAAATAGAAATCTGCTAATGCTGGAAAGAAATTCAATCTCGCAGCCTTGCAGTGAATTTACAAGAGTTTCCCTGCAGTAAATCCCCGATCCCTCTGAAGCTCCACGTGTGCGGCACAGGAGGCCAGATCCGAACCCGCAGACCCTCGGCTCATCACCCCGTCCCAGGGCGTCAGGGTTTGGCACTCGCTTTCGGGACGCTGAGATGAACTCTGGGACGTTGATGTGTCCAACAGAGAGGCATGGAATAGGCCTAGTAGTACATAATATAACTTTTTGTGAACTCATATTTTTTGAGAGGCTACTGGGATATCATTCTAAAATGACCCCGGGACCATTTAAATGAATTAATTAAAATGGTGCAAAATTTTCATTTGCGGCCACTTAGAGGAACTAATTGATAACCTATATGATTTAAAATCTTGTTATTTGCTGTGTAATGATTTGTCAAAACATCAAGTGTTGTAAACTTGTTATAAAGCACCACATGACATGATATGGCTGTCTGTGTGTGTGTGTGTGTGTGTGTGTGTGTGTGTGTGTGTGTGTGTGTGTGTGTGTGTGTGTGTGTGTGTGTGTGTGTGTGTGTGTATGTGGAGGAAAGTCTCTCTGTGTGTGTGTGTGTGTGTGTGTGTGTGTGTGTGTGTGTGTATGTGTGTGTGTGTGTGTGTGTGTGTGTGTGTGTGTGTGTGTGTGTGTGTGTGTGTGTGTGTGTGTGTGTGTGTGTGTGTGTGTGTGTGTGTGGAGGAAAGTCTCTGTGTGTGTGTGTGTGTGGAGGAAAGTCTCTGTGTGTGTGTGTGTGTGTGGAGGAAAGTCTCTGTGTGTCTGTGTGTGTGTATGGAGGAAAGTCTCTGTGTGTGTGTGTATGGAGGAAAGTCTCTGTGTGTGTGTGTGTGTGTGTGTGTGTGTGTGTGTGTGTGTGTGTGTGTGTGTGTGTGTGTGTGTGTGTGTGTGTGTGTGTGTGTGTGTGTGTGTGTGTGTGTGTGTGTGTGTGTGTGTGTGTGTGTGTATGGAGGAAAGTCTGTGTGTGTGTGTGTGTGTGTGTGTGTGTGTGTGTGTGTGTGTATGGAGGAAAGTCTCTGTGTGTGTGTGTGTGTGGAGGAAAGTCTCTGTGTGTGTGTGTGTGTGTGTGTGTGTGTGTGTGTGTGTGTGTGTGTGTGTGTGTGTGTGTGTGTGTGTGTGTGTGTGTGTGTGTGTGTGTGTGTGTGTGTGTGTGTGTGTGTGTGTGTGTGTGTGTGTGTGTGTGTGGAGGAAAGTCTCAGACTTGAATGACTTCAAGGTCAGCAAGACTGAAATATTCTCTTCCTAAATATAAAGATGTTGCACTGCATATACTCTAAAAACTGCAGGGTTGTTTCAACCCAGATGTGGGTCAAATATGGACAAACCCAGCCATTAAATTAAAATGTTTAACCCAAAGTTCCATATTTGACCCAAATTTGGGTTAAAACAACCCTGCAGTTTCTAGAGTGTAACACTCCAGTTCTAAGCAAAGACTGCTGTGTGCCAATGGGATAACCCTGTCACCGGGGAACTGCTGAACTCCGGAAGAATGCGAAGGATTTGCCTGTTCATTCCTCCCAGATTTAGGAACCGGTATTATGTGATACTGCATCGAGAATTCATGCTTTTGCTGACTGACCTGTGCATCTCTTAGACCTCAGTGACACTTCTTTGCTCGATTTGTGCAGATATTTGAGCATTGATTGATCAACAATGCTCAAATATCTGCACAAATCGAGCAAATGTTGGGTTCACGTTCATAAAAGTGACTGGACTAAACTCTATCTTGAAGTTAAATAACTTGAGTTTAAATGAACTTGATCACTGAAGGAAGAAAGATACCACTATAACACTGACTCCTTTTCACTAACACCTTAAAAAGGAATTGAATTAGAGATGATTATTTAAAAATGTATTAACTCATGCAAAAACATAGAAATCAGCAGATCAAGTCGGAGGAGCAGCGATGAACACAGTCATTTATGTTCATATATAGCTATTTATATACGCACAACATAGAGCTTTTCGACATGTTTTGGAAAGATTGCAATTTCTAGAGTAAATCAATCAATATTAATAAATAAATAAATATACATTTTGATAGGATCACATTCACAACTATAGCGTCACACAGAATGCGCGTACATGTAGCGGAAATAGTATTTCTAAATCCCAGTCATGCTGATTACTTTAAATAAGGAGTTTATGGGAAATCAGTGTTATTTTCATTAAGCAATCCGACATCAGCACTATTGTACACTACACACAATATAGTAAAAATGGACACGGACGCATAGTATCTAACTAAATATCTATGCTTTCATTTAATTATCTTTGCCTATAGCTAAAAAAAACAGACTTATTATTGAGTCGTTGTTTCTTAGACCCAAAGCAAAACAGACAGATGTGCCTCCTGAGATGACAGTGACAGTATTTGTCCACTTGATGAAGGCTGATAAACCTCACTGGTCCACTGATCATCGAGTCTCTTTGCAGGCGCTGTTTGACTGACCACGAGCCTCTGTTGTTTACGTGTGAATTAATCCCGTGTTTGTGTCGGGCGCCGGACAGGACAGATGCGCTATCAACATGTCTGAGGCATCTACACACACACAATTGAGCAACACACTGATAATCAGTGAAAACAACAGCTCTGTTCTCATTACACACTGATTTTTTTTTATCTAATCAACCCCCCCCCCCCCCCACACACACAAAAAAAAAAGATATAGCTATTTATATTTTAATAAATTCAAGGGTGTTTGTCAGTGATTTAAAAATCACACTCTTTCGATATTCGATATGTTCTTTGTGTCTTGAACAATATAGTGAAACTCACATCAGGGGAATATTTATATAGTCGCGTTCAAGCGTCACGAGCAAAGTCTTGCAGTCTTGAAATTGAGAGAGAGAAGTGTGTGTGTGTGTGTGTGTAAGCTGAATAAAAATGGTTGCTGAATATAAAGTGATAAGGCGATAGATATGCTATTATAAAAATAAACTTTAGCACATTAAATTAAATCTCGCTGACGGTGTGATCGAATGCGTATTTGGTGTCTGATGAATATGTTTGAATCCTTTTCTGTCTATCTAATAATTTCTTGTACACCCTGTTTAGTTTGACTTCGTTCTGGTATCCAATTTTATCCAACAGTCAGTAGCTCTGAAAGTGTTCAAATAATAATCATAAAAAAATGAAAGCGTCATTTATCCGTTCGGACACGATTCGTGGCACAGCGCTTTGCTGAAACAAATGTGATTTCCCGCATAACATTAAACGCTGATGAACTGCAATATCTCCCGATTAATAATATGCTTAGTAATGATTTTGTCTTTTCCCAGGTATAATAACGCCCGCGCGGAGCGAGACATGATGTGGTGTGCGCGAAACGAGGCCAACAGTGACGCTGTGCGCACGAGTCCTGAAGTTCATGTTGTTCTCCGGGTCCCACAGCCCGACAGATGCGAGTCCTAATGATGTTGACATCTTCACACAACAGCGCTGTTTCGCGGCAGCAATAGAGTTCTCAAACACCTTTTTATAAGTCTGAAGTCTTTCGCCTCCACCCGACCTGTTAAAACCACGCCTACGGAGCGACACAATTGGTCCGAAAGCGTGAAAGAGCCAATCAACAGAGAGCTGGAGCTCGAAACACGCAACACATCCACACACACCGAAGCCCATGGAGTTCAGACGCACTGGGAACATCTCCGTGCTGGACCCCGTTCTCCGCCGATCGTGTGTGAGATGTGTGTGTGTGCGCGCGAGAGGACGAGTGTGTGCGCGCGTGTGAAGGTGTATCCCTCCAACAAGTAAAGACAGAGGAATTATTCCGAGGCAACGAAATATTTCAACACATCTCTTTGGCAGGACTCGGGACGATCTCATTATTATTATCACAGGAATGTCTGTTTTAAAGAAAGCTGAAGGAACCCGACACACACCGCGTCTTTAAATCATTTCATCTTTTATTTTTTTTCTTCTCGATTTCACAGACAAGCGGCAGATTAATGGATAGCTGTTTCTCACTTTCTCTTTTACACACTTTTTTTGTTTTAGAAATCCAGCTAGTGAGACAATTGAGTGAAGCACTTCTCCAGCGCTGACTCTTTTCCAGCTGATTTCTGATTTCTCGTTTTTAAGGAACACCGCGTCACCTCTGCAATCTGGACTTGGATGAGCTTTCCGATGAGAGATCCAGTTTTTCAAGGATCCAGTATGGCATATCACCCATTTTTACCTCACCGGAGTCCGGAGTTTGCCATGAGCGCGATGCTGGGTCACCAGCCGCCCTTCTTCCCGGCCCTGGCACTGCCACCCTCGGGCTCGCTGGCGCTGGGCAAGCCGATCATGGAGCAGCTGATGACCGCAGAGACCGGCCTCCACTTCTCCTCTCTGGGACACCAGGCCTCGCATCTCCGGCCTCTGAAGACACTCGAGCCCGAGGAGGAGGTGGACGACGACCCGAAAGTGCACCTGGAAGCCAAGGAACTCTGGGATCTGTTTCACAAGCGCGGCACAGAAATGGTCATCACGAAATCTGGAAGGTAAACTTGGAATAATTCAATAAACGAGCCGTGCTTTCAATTCAATCAAGTCAAATAGCCTAGCTAGAAACCGAGATTATAGCCCATATCAGATATAATTGTTTTATTGATTTGAGTGACTCATGCGTTTCTTTAGAAAAGCAATTATGGGACACGGGATGGGCTTTTTATCGTTTCTTTTATTTCTGTTTGGGGAGACGCAAACGTTTCTAAAACACAACCCAACTATAGGCCTAAAATGCTGGGTTGTTTCATCCCATGTTTGGATCAAATATGGACCATTGGTTTACGTTCTTTACTTTAATTTAATTTTTAACCCAACGGTTGGGTTTGTCCATATTTGACCCAAACATGGGTTAAAACAACCCAGCATTAGCCATTATTTTTTTAGAGTGTAATCAAAAATGCATCGCTGGTTTAATAATTTTACTCTAAAAAAAAATGCTGGGTTGTTACAACCCAGATTTGTGTCAAATATGGACAAACCAAACCATTGGTTTACATTTTTTTAATTACATTTTTAACCCAGCGGTTTTGTTTGTCAAAATTTGACCCAAACATGTTTTTTTTTAGAATCAGACATTCATCGCTGGTTTAATCGTTTTAGCTTACACTCTAAAAATAAAAAGCTGGGTTGTTTCAACCCAAATTTTGGTCAAATATGGACAAACCCAGGCGTTGGGATACATTTTTAAATTACATTTTTAACTACATGTTTGGGTTTGTCCATATTTGACCCAAATTGGGTTAAAACAATCCAGCATTTTTCATAGTCTTGTGCATATGCGAATTTTGCTCCATAAAAGCTGATTTTGAACAGTGAAATTCACACCTTGTATTATAAAAATATAGCCGATGCGGTGGTGTCGAAATAGCACGTTTTGGTTGTATCTTAGTTTTTCCGTTTAAATGTTGGATTGTTTTTCAAGTTAGTATAATGGCCTAATTTACACACACACACACACACACACACACACACACACACACACACACACACACACACACAACAAAAACGTCTCAGATATCTGAAATTATTGTTTCTCTAAAGCAAAATCCAGTCAAGGAATTGTGCCGATTTTAGCCTCATGCACAACAAGCTTATCTGAAATATAGAAATATAACTCAACTATCTTTTCTGTAGGCGAATGTTCCCTCCGTTTAAAGTCAGATGCTCGGGGTTGGACAAAAAGGCCAAATATATTCTGTTGATGGATATTGTTGCGGCTGACGACTGCAGGTATAAGTTTCATAACTCTCGCTGGATGGTGGCAGGAAAAGCTGACCCCGAAATGCCAAAACGCATGTACATTCACCCCGACAGTCCGGCCACTGGAGAGCAATGGATGTCTAAAGTCGTCAATTTCCACAAACTTAAACTGACGAATAACATCTCCGACAAGCATGGATTTGTAAGTTAGCTACGTCTTTTTCATTTTTTATAATTATGATTATTATTGTTGTTCAGATACGTGTGTCCAGTGCTATTTGTATGCATGTTAATATATTGTTAAAGACTTTGCACTGTCAAGGAAATTTCATGAAATACTATCCGAGCAGGGGAAAACACGTTGATAAAGGGGGGGGGGAAATCGCATGCTTCAACGTGTGCAAAACCTATTCAGAAAGTGCGCCTCATAAAAACGATTCCTTCCTTTACCCGTCGTGAAAATGTTATTTGGAAGTCAACTTCGGCTTTATTTATATTCCAGACGATACTAAACTCCATGCACAAATACCAGCCGAGATTTCACATTGTGAGAGCCAACGATATCCTGAAGCTCCCGTACAGCACGTTCAGAACATACGTGTTCCCCGAGACGGACTTCATCGCTGTCACTGCCTACCAGAACGACAAGGTGGGTCATACGAGCTTTCTGGGTCGAATCTGACTCTAAATGTCTACCTACAAAAAGTGCATTACAGAAGGTGTTGTCAGTACTTTTGTTATAAACGTCCTTGTAGTTATTATATGCAGTCCATTTGTTCTCTGTGATTATTATATTTATCACTGTGAGGCCTACATCATATTGCAAGGCCTTCACCCATGGACAATAATGCAGAAAACATACACACACATACACACTTTCTCAATCTTTCACTTTCTCCTCTTTCACACACACCTTATCTTCAATTTATCTTCCATTTAATTATAGTTATTCAAAGGTTTGTTCATGGAAACATGCTGCCAACTCTCTCTCTCTCTCTCTCTCTCTCTCTCTCTCTCTCTCTCTCTCTCTCTCTCTCTCTCTCTCTCTCTCTCTCTGTGTGTGTGTGTGTGTGTGTGTGTGTGTGTGTGTGTGTGTGTGTGTGTGTGTGTGTGTGTGTGTGTGTGTGTGTGTGTGTGTGTGTGTGTGTGTGTGTGTGTGTGTGTGTGTGTGTGTGTGTGATAGTTGTGTGTAATAGTGTGTAATAGTTGGCCAATGATGCTTTTGGGAAATGCACCTCTGAATGAGTTTCTATTTATTTTATTTAAAAATGCAGAAAGTTAGTGTAAGGGGAGAGAATATACAGTGTGTGTGTGTGTGTGTGTGTGTGTGTGTGTGTGTGTGTGTGTGTGTGTGTGTGTGTGTGTGTGTGTGTGTGTGTGTGTGTGTGTGTGTGTGTGTGTGTGTGTGTGTGTGTGTGTGTGTGTGTGTGTGTGTGTGTGTGTGGCCTGGTAAACCCTACGTTATGGGGACAAAATGTCCCCACAAGGATGGCAATATCCGAAATCCTTGTTCGTGTGGGGACATTTTTTGGTCCCCATGAGGAAATCAGCTTATAAATCATACTAAGTGATGTTGTTTGAAAATGTAAAATGCAGAATGTTTCCTGTGATGGGTAGGTTTAGGGATAGGGTTAGTGTAAGGGAATAGAATATACAGTCTGTACAGTATAAAAATCATTATGTCTATGGAAAGTCCCCATAACACATGAAAACACAACATGTGTGTATGTGTGTGTGTGTGAGTGTGTGTGTGTGTGTGTGTGTGTGTGTGTGAGTGTGTTTGTGTGTGTGTGTGTGTGTGAGTGTGTGTGTGTGTGTGTGTGTGTGTGTGTGTGTGTGTGTGTGTGTGTGTGTGTGTGTGTGTGTGTGTGTGTGTGTGTGTGTGTGTGTGTGTGTGTGTGTGTGATAGTTGTGTGTAATAGTGTGTAATAGTTGGCCAATGATGCTTTTGGGAAATGCACCTCTGAATGAGTTTCTATTTATTTTATTTAAAAATGCAGAAAGTTAGTGTAAGGGGAGAGAATATACAGTGTGTGTGTGTGTGTGTGTGTGTGTGTGTGTGTGTGTGTGTGTGTGTGTGTGTGTGTGTGTGTGTGTGTGTGTGTGTGTGTGTGTGTGTGTGTGTGTGTGTGTGTGTGTGTGTGTGTGTGTGTGTGTGTGTGTGTGTGTGTGTGGAAGGACTGGCCATAGTGGGAGGTGCTGAAGAAGAGAAAAACATTGTGTGTTTATTTGTTAGAAAACGGCTGAAATATTAACACTCCAGGAAACTGCAGGAAATGTTACAACACGAAATGCTTATGGGGTGACAAGGAGGAGGGATTGAATTCATGTTGTGGGGTTGTAGTCATAAAAAAGGTTTCCAATATTTATGAGCTTGAAATGGCTCCATTTTTTCCCCTTAAAATCCCAGTGATGCCTCAGTGAAAATAACTTAAAAGGTTTAAGACAAGTCACTGCATGCATAATATTTTGTATCTTAAAAGAAAACACGCTTATAGGCCAGCATAAACTATAAAATATCAAAGGTGATAGCAATGAGTCATAGAGACTTAAAGTATCTGTTGAATATGTTTCGATATGCTATAAATACGTGCAAAAAAAAAAAAGAGTTTTCAGGTTGATGAAACTGAAACACATGCAAGTTATCTTTATTCAAGCTATACCGATTACCTGTCATTGCATTTCAGATCACACAACTGAAAATTGATCACAATCCTTTTGCAAAAGGGTTTCGTGACACTGGAAATGGGAGACGCGAAAAAAGGTAAGAGAGCACGAGCTGCTTATTACAGCATTCCAGAACATTCTGAAATCCACAACACTGTTACTTATTATTTGCATTTTGCATGAAAGCATTTTATTCTTAAAAAAAAGAAAGAAAGAAAGAAAGAAAGAAAGAAAGAAAGAAAGAAAGAAAGAAAGAAAGAAAGAAAGAAAGAAAGAAAGAAAGAAAGAAAGAAAGAAAGAAGGAAAGAAAGAAAGAAAGAATGAAATGGTAGCTAATTAAAAACTCACGCACATGATTTTCTCCAATGCAGTTATTAGTTTGTTTGCACTGACATTTTTCCCTCAATATTGTGTCTTCGAAAACGCGTTGATACAGAAAACAGCTGGCTCTGCAGTCGATGCGTTCCTACGAGGAGCAGCAGAAGAAGGAGAACGGCACGTCCGACGATTCCTCCGGAGAACAAGCGTCCTTCAAATGCTTTCGCCAGGACTCTTCTCCTGCGGTCTCCACTGTTGGACAGAACAACTTAAAAGGTATAATAACCTCTAACTCTATCTCACGACCAATTCGTACGAGTGATTAAAAGGTGGCTAATTCGTAAGACCTCACTCGTACGAATTTGTACGATTTGTCTAAAACCACGTAATGTAAATCAACATTTTCTCCTTTGGAATGTCCTAATAAAATGTGACTCAATGACAATCGAATCTTCCGATTATTCCGATACAAAGCGTTTGCGTTTGTCCGAAAGTAGAATCTCCAAACGAATCACTAATGCATGCTTGTACCTAATTAATTAAAATATGTTGAATTTCCTACGTTTAAAATACACTAAATTATTACTTATTTAGCGTGCATTTTGTGTCGCCACTGACTGTCTGTATAACTGAGTTTCCCTTCCCGATTTTTCCTCTCGCAGACTTTTGTGACAGCGATGAAGACAGTGATGACGAAGACAAAGATGGGAACGTGAAAGACGTGCCAGACTCGAGTAAAATCTCCACCACGACTGAGGACTCGAAGGACCCCGATGCGAGTTTAAGCAAAGGTGTGTTTGGGGAAAGTGAGAGGACTGGGAAAGAGAGTCCCGTCACGCTGATCTCGAGCACCACTCGGTCCGGGGACGAGCTCAAGAGTCCGACAGCCCGAGAACAGGCCAAAGCCGACGAATCCCGGACAGCCAGCAAAGAAAACTACATGCCATTGACTGCCCAAACAGATGGCGCCGCGCACTTGAATCAAAACCACTTGCACAGTTTCGGATTTCCGCAGGGTTTGGCCGGGCAGCAGTTTTTCAATCACTTGGGCGGTTCAATGACCCATCCCTTCCTCTTACACCCGGGCCAGTTCAGCATGGGAGGCGCGTTCTCCAGCATGGCCGCGGGGATGGGCCCGCTACTGGCCGCGGTGTCCTCGGGAGGGGTCAGTGCGATGGACCCCGCGAGCATGTCTTCACCCACGGGCCCCCCGATGCCCTTCCACCTGCAGCAGCACGTGCTCGCCACTCAGGTAGGACATGCATGTTGAGCGCATGGAAATGCGTGTCTATAGCACGAATTGTATTTATCGTGCAATTTATACGCAGAAAAAATAGTTTTTACATGCATATGATACATGCATTTTACATGCATGCTTCAGTCCTGATCATAACCCTGGCAGGATGTTTATGAAATATGTTAGCGTTGTTTGTGTTTTTGCATATGATACGCACTGTAAACCCCTTGGCTAGGATTAGTGGTGTGAAGTGCGTGCATATTACACGCAATAAAGTGCTGCACGCGAAAACTGCATATCATATGCACGTAAAACTCTTTTTTTTTTTTGCGTAGGCCTATTGCACGATAAATACAATTCTTGCTAGATACGCACTTTTATGAGATCGGGCTGATGCTTCAGTGCTGATCATTACCCTGGCAGGATGTTTATGAAGTATTTTAGCGCTTTTTGTTGGTGCATTTAGGAGTTTTGGAGAAAAAAAACGAGGCGTGGCATATATTGCAGTGTTTAAGTGTCTTTGTTGCACAGTCCATAAATTGTCAGCAAATATAGAACAACTGACAACTGTTGCTCGAGATTAGCAGTAAAGATGTTCTTGACAGATGTGTGCAGACAGCAATTAATTCATAAAAAAGAGAAAGATGTTCACGCCTGTTTTCTACCTATATAGTCAACATTTGAAGTGGATCAAAACCTTTTATCAAAGTTATACATGAATTTTGAAAAATATTAGTTCTTGTCTTATAGAACAACTTTGATGAACTTTTTTGATCAACGTGAAATGCTGACTACTAGAAATATAAACCTTAAGAAACGTCGCGGTTTATATTTTTTCCAGCATATATATATATATATATATATATATATATATATATATATATATATACATTATATTTTAATGTTATTACTATTTGAAGGTTAATTATTTTCAGCATATATATATATAGCCTATATATATGCTGAAAATAATTAAACTTCAAGTAATAACATTAAAATGATTAAATTACTTCTATTCAAGTCATTAATACCACTGAATCAACTTAATACATTTTGTCAACAATTGAAACCAACAAAACTAGTTTGGTGGGTTAATCAGGAATAGATCTTTAACATAACAATTGCAGGTTAACACTTGTTACAGTATAATATCTTTCTCAACTAGTGTGTGTGTGTGTGTGTGTGTGTGTGTGTGTGTGTGTGTGTGTGTGTGTGTGTGTGTGTGTGAGAAAACGAGTGAATATAATATATTTCTATAGGTACAGGAAAAGGAAAAAGCTTGATTTAATAAAGATGGTAGGCTATATTCAGATTTTCTTTTAATCACAGAGTTGTTGAACTGTGAATTTTTAATTGCACATTTTTGACCTCTGAAAACGTCATGCTATCCAATTTTCGTCGCCATTGACGTATATAAATTCACATGTTGATTCTAAATACATAGTCAACATTTTTAAAGTGAATTTTGAACAATACCCGTTCTTGTCTTAACTCTGATTAGTCAGTTTGTATCAGACATATTGCACATAAAGCCACTTTTTAAAGATTTTTTTTTTTACCTCTGGTGTTGATGAAAACGTAATTTTAAATAGGCTATCCAACTTTCGTCATTGACGAATAAATTCACGTGTTGATCCTAAATAAGTCAGTTTGCATATTGCACTAAGCCAGAGGACAGCGTGTGTATTTTGTATTCTCTCTCTCTCTCTCTCTCTCTCTCTCTCTCTCTCTCTCTCTCTCTCTCTCTCTCTCTCTCTCTCTCTCTCTCTCTCTCTCAATTCAATTCAATTATTCAAATGTGCTTTATTGGCATGACAATTATTTAAATGTATTGCCAAAGCATTTCCAATCATCATACGTAAACATACATAAAATAAATAGATAAATGAATAAATAAAGAAAAAAAAAGAAAAAAAAGGTAAGTAGAAGAATTCATCACCATTTCAGAATTCTATGAATAATTTAGAATTCAGTGAGTGTTTGCGTGCGTGTGTGTGTGTGTGTGTGTGTGTGTGAGCGCATTGCTGATTCTCTCTCTCTCTCTCTCTCTCTCTCTCTCTCTCTCTCTCTCTCTCTCTCTCTCTCTCTCTCTCTCTCTCTCTCTCTCTCTCTCTCCAGGGTTTGGCTATGTCCCCGTTCGGAGGTCTGTTCCCGTACCCGTACACATATATGGCCGCCGCGGCCGCTGCTCAGTCCTCCTCCTCGGTTCACCGGCACCCGTTCCTGAACGCGGTTCGGCCCCGGTTACGGTACAGCCCGTACTCTCTCGCGGGCGTCCCCGACAGCACTCTCCTCACGACGGCCATCCCAGCCATGGCGAGCGGTACCGTGGACCCGAAGAACTCGAGCCTGGACTCCGAGGTCACCAGCCGCTCGCCCGGTTCACCGAAACCCTGCGGAGACCGGGACTCGAGCACCGAGTTACAGAGCATCCAGCGACTGGTCAGCGGACTCGAGTCCAAACCGGACCGCGCTCGCAGTGTCTCTCCGTAGACCCACCCGTTCCCGTTCCCGTTCACAACACGGACCTGCATCGGAGAATCACGCTTAGACTCTAAATGCACTTTGGTGAAAGTAAAACAAACACGTGACATGTTCTTTTGTTAAATTAAAACAGTAACTTTGGCTGAATCCGAAATCACACCCCAAACCCTCATCACTATTCCCCACTAATACTGTTCACTTGAAGGAGTGAATGAAACGAGTGAGTGAACTCGGACATAAGCTCGTTATTGCAGTGCACTGTGGGATTGAATACGTGCACTCAATAGTCAAGTCAAGTCACCTTCATTTAGCCTATATAGCGCTTTCAACAATATAGATGGTTTCAAAGCAGCAATAGTCCACTATGGTTTCGGACACCACATCTGTCATGGGGCGATTTCGGATTCAGCCTTTGGGGTTTTTCTCCCCCTCCCAAATATTGTAATACCAGAAGTATTGACCAGCGACCAGTTCGGCACGAGACTGAATAAACGAGTAACGCTGCTGCTCCTCTGTGTGTGTGTACGTCAGGTTGACTGTGATTTAATTTAATATGCACTCTGATAGGTTATTGCTTTATTTGAATATGATATTAATTTATCGGATGTGTTTGAAAACATACTCATAATTTAAATTTACCGGAGGCATATTGCATGTCAAAGACCAGAACTAATCAAGACTGCTGTTTGTTTAACTTCACTGTTTTGTTCTAAGCGCTAATTCTCTGAAATCTACATAATTGTTTTAAGAACACTAGTGTGACGGAGATTCCGCAGTAAACCCTTAATATCTTTACCTAGTATATATATATATATATATATATACATAATTGTTTTATTTATTTTGTTTTCGTAAATTGAGGAAGGCAGTCTAGTCAAACATTTATGTTGTTTTAATCTGTCCAAATGTGTCAATCTTTCCACCGATCACTTATTAATTAACAGACGCGGTACTAAAACTGCTTATTAAATCCAGCTTCGAGATAAACTGGGAAAAGGGATCATGTGGATCAAAAAAGGATCATATGATTATAATAAATACAAATGTAAATAACGATATATATAACATATTTATGTAATTATTTCATATGAATATTGCTTGTAAATATAACTGAGGATCTTTGTTTGTTTGTTTGTTTGTTTGTTTGTTTGAGGGAGCTTAATTTAATTTATTGTTGACATATGTGTAAAATAGTTTGTGAGCATTTTCCATGTCGATGATTTCACCCGTCACACCACAGCGGAACCATGATGTGCCATCTCCAGAGTAACTGTTGTGTGTTTGAGTGCTTCGGTCCAGACAAATTAAAGGCGATAACACGATGCATCAATGGCTTGAAAGCAATGACACTTTTCTTTCACATCAACTGAGAATGCT
>NW_026607202.1:60000-80000 GCF_029890125.1 Rhinichthys klamathensis goyatoka
CCACCAATCACAGCAGAGATGAGAGTCACATGATCAATCAAAGCTCGTCACAAGCTTTTCCAGTAGAAAGATAATATTAATATATAGAAGCCGCACAGACACTAATGGTAACACACATGCCATTTTAAAAATGCAATAAACATTGATTTAACAACATTAAATGTAACATAAAACCCTAATGTACATAACTGATAAAAAATCAAGAAAAAAATAAGAAAAACTATGAAGAAACTGTTATTTCAACAAAAATAAATTAAATGTGACGTGTCACGCAGGGAATTTGTGTGAATGTCAATTCACGTATTTCACCGTAAATTATACAATGACTTGTTCTTTTTCACGTCCAAAAACTTCAACTTAACGTATTTTACTGTAAAATTACATCAAATATACGGTTAGATCTATCAGTTATTCACCGTATACACTGCGGAAACTTTCTGTTAACCAATTATCAGTTTTTCACAGTAGCATTTTTACAGTATTTTACCGTTAAAATCCCGATCATTTTTTTACAGTGTGAAATTCTCAGACCCGAGTTTCCTGAACTGAACAGTGGCTGAACATGCAAAAATGGCACAAGTTTCAAAATATGTGTTTTTTTCCACCTCTGTACATTTAGTAAGAACACAGTGTGTACAGATCAATGAGGATACGGTATACGTTTCAGCCTTGTAAAGAAACAGAGTGATCTCAGTAATCCACTGAGTCCAAACATCATCTCTAATACCCAGTGCAACTTTTTGTTTTCATTTATTATTATTATGTAGGAAAGACACTACAGGTGAAGGAGTCAAACTAATAGATATCACACATGTTTCCCAGTTTATTGATTACATTAATAATTCCAAACAATTTTTGTATTACAAGTTTTCTGAAATGGTACTGAAATTATTTAAATATGCAAATGAGGCACTATTCAAATATGCACTAATTTGCATACATTTCCAGCACATGAATCTGAACATTGGATAAAGCAGATTCATAATTCCTGTTTGATTTTGTCGAGCTATTCGAGTTAAAGGTTTTTGGGTATTCTGGTTTTCTCTTTTCAGGAATAAAATATGTGGACAAACCTTCAGAATATAGAAATGAATAAAACTGTAAAGCTGCTGAAGTGGAGATTTATGACTCAAACTCACTGTCTTTAAACACTGAAAAAAAAATTACTTTGGATGTTTTCTGTCCTCTAGTCTCAAATTATGAAGACAAAATCCAAAAAACATTTTTAAACTGAGCAGTGCATAAAGAACCATGTAGAGTCTCGCATTAAAATGGTTTTACAAATACACAACTATTACTGTAAATACCTAGCAAAAAAGATCATATAGTGTATAACTCATCAAGAAGGGCTTCAGTAGTCGTGTCAAAATAAACTAAACTAAACAATTGCACTTGCAACATTTACATTTCCAGAAAGCAAATACTTTGCTTTAGCATTATGAAAAAATATTTTAAAAATGTTAAAAATGTCCTTTGGCATTATAAAAAAAATAACTGCATAATACTAAATAGACAGAGATTAATTTCCAAAAGCACAAACATAAATATCTGAAAGAGTCAGTACTGTATACACTATATTCACAAAGTGTACATTTGTTTGTGAATTGAATCAGTTTGACCCACAAAAATCATAATATCCTCCTGAGACCCAGAAAAAAAAAGTTTTTTGAATTTAGTTTTTTTCCATGTCATCACACTGTTTAGAGCACAATAAACAAATGGTAAAAAAACATATATATAAAATAATATTTTATTCATACGTTATGCTATGTCCTCTGTAGTGGACGCCAGGACTAAGTTGTTTAAAAAATAAAATGACATGAAATTATATGTATAGGCAAAAACAATGGGATTTTTTTTTCAATCACCAATACATTTTGGGGTTTCAGGATTTTTTCAACCAAAATTTGTATAAAGATTATTCTCAACTATGTTATGAAAGAAATAATGGAATGAATTGATACACCATTTTACTTTTTGCAATATGTGGGTAAAATGGCCATAAGTTAATATTCCCATTCAATGCAATGTATCTATACACTGTATCTAATTTGCACATTAATGTGTTCTGGGAGCAACATTTAATGAAAGAATAAAGGGTAATAATTGGAGTAATAATTGGCAACATTTTAATAATAATATCTAACATTTCATAGGAATATTGATGTATAATTTATTTCCATATTCACTTGTTGTGTCTCCCAGAATGCCTGATAAACATGATTTTAGTCCTGATGTCCTCTACAGTGGACACGTTTGAAATCAATGCCCTGTTCTGTAACAGAAAGTTTTTTTTTTTTTTAAACCCCTTAACATTTTCCTGAGATGTTGTTTTATGAAATACAATTTGAAAAGTAGTCCAATTTATATTATAATTACACTATATTATCATATTTCCATAAGAATGCTACATTTGATCACTAAATTAATGTCAGACATTTTTAAAGACCAAGGAGAAGTTGTTTTCATGGTGAAACCTCCAAACATTTGGTATCTCTGAAAAGTCCTGAATGTGCTCTTTACAGGACACCCAGGTTGTGTCATGTGACATGTATGATGTCAGAGAAATTCACTAAAATATAATGTCCACTACAGTGGACAAAAGTCTATTCTTGGGTCCCAGGAGGATATATATTAATTATAATAGTATGGAACCTACAACTATTACAAAATTGTATCATTTTTGTAATTCATAGATGACAACAAAGTGATATTTCAATAATATTTCCTGAATCTGCTGAAGGAAGTTATCTGACCTTGTTTGTGTCGCTGAATGAAACTGTTTCTGCTCGATCAATCACTAGTCCGACAACGCCTCCTGCTGTTCACCTGAAGAGTTTATCAACAGCTCCTCCTGCTGTTCACCTGAAGAGTTTATCAACAATGCCTCCTGCTGTTCACCTGAAGAGTTTATCAACAGCGCCTCCTGCTGTTCACCTGAAGAGTTTATCAACAGCGCCTCCTGCTGTTCACCTGAAGAGTTTATCAACAGCTCCTCCTGCTGTTCACCTGAAGAGTTTATCAACAGCGCCTCCTGCTGTTCACCTGAAGAGTTTATCAACAGCGCCTCCTGCTGTTCACCTGAAGAGTTTATCAACAGCTCCTCCTGCTGTTCACCTGAAGAGTTTATCAACAATGCCTCCTGCTGTTCACCTGAAGAGTTTATCAACAGCTTCTCCTGCTGTTCACCTGAAGAGTTTATCAACAGCTCCTCCTGCTGTTCACCTGAAGAGTTTATCAACAGCGCCTCCTGCTGTTCACCTGAAGAGTTTATCAACAGCTCCTCCTGCTGTTCACCTGAAGAGTTTATCAACAGCTCCTCCTGCTGTTCACCTGAAGAGTTTATCAACAGCGCCTCCTGCTGTTCACCTGAAGAGTTTATCAACAGCTCCTCCTGCTGTTCACCTGAAGAGTTTATCAACAGCGCCTCCTGCTGTTCATCTGAAGAGTTTATCAACAGCGCCTCCTGCTGTTCACCTGAAGAGTTTATCAACAGCTCCTCCTGCTGTTCACCTGAAGAGTTTATCAACAGCGCCTCCTGCTGTTCACCTGAAGAGTTTATCAACAGCGCCTCCTGCTGTTCACCTGAAGAGTTTATCAACAGCTCCTCCTGCTGTTCACCTGAAGAGTTTATCAACAATGCCTCCTGCTGTTCACCTGAAGAGTTTATCAACAGCTTCTCCTGCTGTTCACCTGAAGAGTTTATCAACAGCTCCTCCTGCTGTTCACCTGAAGAGTTTATCAACAGCGCCTCCTGCTGTTCACCTGAAGAGTTTATCAACAGCGCCTCCTGCTGTTCACCTGAAGAGTTTATCAACAGCTCCTCCTGCTGTTCACCTGAAGAGTTTATCAACAGCGCCTCCTGCTGTTCACCTGAAGAGTTTATCAACAGCGCCTCCTGCTGTTCACCTGAAGAGTTTATCAACAGCTCCTCCTGCTGTTCACCTGAAGAGTTTATCAACAGCGCCTCCTGCTGTTCACCTGAAGAGTTTATCAACAGCTCCTCCTGCTGTTCACCTGAAGAGTTTATCAACAGCGCCTCCTGCTGTTCACCTGAAGAGTTTATCAACAGCTCCTCCTGCTGTTCACCTGAAGAGTTTATCAACAGCTCCTCCTGCTGTTCACCTGAAGAGTTTATCAACAGCTCCTCCTGCTGTTCACCTGAAGAGTTTATCAACAGCGCCTCCTGCTGTTCATCTGAAGAGTTTATCAACAGCGCCTCCTGCTGTTCACCTGAAGAGTTTATCAACAGCTCCTCCTGCTGTTCACCTGAAGAGTTTATCAACAGCGCCTCCTGCTGTTCACCTGAAGAGTTTATCAACAGCTCCTCCTGCTGTTCACCTGAAGAGTTTATCAACAGCGCCTCCTGCTGTTCACCTGAAGAGTTTATCAACAGCGCCTCCTGCTGTTCACCTGAAGAGTTTATCAACAGCTCCTCCTGCTGTTCACCTGAAGAGTTTATCAACAATGCCTCCTGCTGTTCACCTGAAGAGTTTATCAACAGCTTCTCCTGCTGTTCACCTGAAGAGTTTATCAACAGCGCCTCCTGCTGTTCACCTGAAGAGTTTATCAACAATGCCTCCTGCTGTTCACCTGAAGAGTTTATCAACAATGCCTCCTGCTGTTCACCTGAAGAGTATATCAACAGCTCCTCCTGCTGTTCACCTGAAGAGTTTATCAACAGCTCCTCCTGCTGTTCACCTGAAGAGTTTATCAACAGCTCCTCCTGCTGTTCACCTGAAGAGTTTATCAACAATGCCTCCTGCTGTTCACCTGAAGAGTTTATCAACAGCTCCTCCTGCTGTTCACCTGAAGAGTTTATTAACAATGCCTCCTGCTGTTCACCTGAAGAGTATATCAACAGCTCCTCCTGCTGTTCACCTGAAGAGTTTATCAACAGCTCCTCCTGCTGTTCACCTGAAGAGTTTATCAACAGCGCCTCCTGCTCTTCACCTGAAGAGTTTATCAACAGCTCCTCCTGTTGTTCACCTGAAGAGTTTATCAACAGCGCCTCCTGCTGTTCACCTGAAGAGTTTATAAAAAGCCTCCTGCTGTTCACCTGAAGAGTTTATCAACAGCTCCTCCTCCTGTTCACCTGAAGAGTTTATCAACAGCTCCTCCTGTTGTTCACCTGAAGAGTTTATCAACAATGCCTCCTGCTGTTCACCTGAAGAGTTTATCAACAATGCCTCCTGCTCTTCACCTGAAGAGTTTATCAACAGCTCCTCCTGTTGTTCACCTGAAGAGTTTATCAACAGCGCCTCCTGCTGTTCACCTGAAGAGTTTATAAAAAGCCTCCTGCTGTTCACCTGAAGAGTTTATCAACAGCTCCTCCTCCTGTTCACCTGAAGAGTTTATCAACAGCTCCTCCTGTTGTTCACCTGAAGAGTTTATCAACAATGCCTCCTGCTGTTCACCTGAAGAGTATATCAACAGCTCCTCCTGCTGTTCACCTGAAGAGTTTATCAACAGCTCCTCCTGCTGTTCACCTGAAGAGTTTATCAACAATGCCTCCTGCTCTTCACCTGAAGAGTTTATCAACAGCTCCTCCTGCTGTTCACCTGAAGAGTTTATCAACAATGCCTCCTGCTTTTCAACTGAAGAGTTTATCAACAGCTCCTCCTGCTGTTCACCTGAAGAGTTTATCAACAGCGCCTCCTGCTGTTCACCTGAAGAGTTTATAAAAAGCCTCCTGCTGTTCACCTGAAGAGTTTATCAACAGCTCCTCCTGCTGTTCACTTGAAGAGTTTATCAACAGCGCCTCCTGCTGTTCACCTGAAGAGTTTATCAACAGCTCCTCCTGCTGTTCACCTGAAGAGTTTATAAACAGCGCCTCCTGCTGTTCACCTGAAGAGTTTATCAACAGCGCCTCCTGCTGTTCACCTGAAGAGTTTATCAACAGCTCCTCCTGCTGTTCACCTGAAGAGTTTATCAACAGCGCCTCCTGCTGTTCACCTGAAGAGTTTATCAACAGGGCCTCCTGCTGTTCACTTGAAGAGTTTATCAACAGCGCCTCCTGCTGTTCACCTGAAGAGTTTATCAACAGCGCCTCCTGCTGTTCACCTGAAGAGTTTATCAACAGCGCCTCCTGCTGTTCACCTGAATAGTATATCAACAGCTCCTCCTGCTGTTCACCTGAAGAGTTTATCAACAGCGCCTCCTGCTGTTCACCTGAAGAGTTTATCAACAGCTCCTCCTGCTGTTCACCTAAAGAGTTTATCAACAGCTCCTCCTGCTGTTCACCTGAAGAGTTTATCAACAGCTCCTCCTGCTGTTCACCTGAACAGTTTATCAACAGCTCCTCCTGCTGTTCACCTGAAGAGTTTATCAACAGCGCCTCCTGCTGTTCACCTAAAGAGTTTATCAACAGCACCTCCTGCTGTTCACCTGAAGAGTTTATCAACAGCGCCTCCTGCTGTTCACCTGAAGAGTTTATCAACAGCTCCTCCTGCTGTTCACCTGAAGAGTCCATCAAAAGCGCCTCCTGCTGTTCACTTGAAGAGTTTATCAACAGCGCCTCCTGCTGTTCACCTGAAGAGTTTATCAACAGCACCTCCTGATGTTCACCCGAAGAGTTTATCAACAGCGCCTCCTGCTGTTCACCTGAATAGTATATCAACAGCTCCTCCTGCTGTTCACCTGAAGAGTTTATCAACAATGCCTCCTGCTTTTCAACTGAAGAGTTTATCAACAGCTCCTCCTGCTGTTCACCTGAAGAGTTTATCAACAGCGCCTCCTGCTGTTCACCTGAAGAGTTTATAAAAAGCCTCCTGCTGTTCACCTGAAGAGTTTATCAACAGCTCCTCCTGCTGTTCACTTGAAGAGTTTATCAACAGCGCCTCCTGCTGTTCACCTGAAGAGTTTATCAACAGCTCCTCCTGCTGTTCACCTGAAGAGTTTATAAACAGCGCCTCCTGCTGTTCACCTGAAGAGTTTATCAACAGCGCCTCCTGCTGTTCACCTGAAGAGTTTATCAACAGCTCCTCCTGCTGTTCACCTGAAGAGTTTATCAACAGCTCCTCCTGCTGTTCACCTGAAGAGTTTATCAACAGGGCCTCCTGCTGTTCACTTGAAGAGTTTATCAACAGCGCCTCCTGCTGTTCACCTGAAGAGTTTATCAACAGCGCCTCCTGCTGTTCACCTGAAGAGTTTATCAACAGCGCCTCCTGCTGTTCACCTGAATAGTATATCAACAGCTCCTCCTGCTGTTCACCTGAAGAGTTTATCAACAGCGCCTCCTGCTGTTCACCTGAAGAGTTTATCAACAGCTCCTCCTGCTGTTCACCTAAAGAGTTTATCAACAGCTCCTCCTGCTGTTCACCTGAACAGTTTATCAACAGCTCCTCCTGCTGTTCACCTGAACAGTTTATCAACAGCTCCTCCTGCTGTTCACCTGAAGAGTTTATCAACAGCGCCTCCTGCTGTTCACCTAAAGAGTTTATCAACAGCACCTCCTGCTGTTCACCTGAAGAGTTTATCAACAGCGCCTCCTGCTGTTCACCTGAAGAGTTTATCAACAGCTCCTCCTGCTGTTCACCTGAAGAGTCCATCAAAAGCGCCTCCTGCTGTTCACTTGAAGAGTTTATCAACAGCGCCTCCTGCTGTTCACCTGAAGAGTTTATCAACAGCACCTCCTGATGTTCACCCGAAGAGTTTATCAACAGCGCCTCCTGCTGTTCACCTGAATAGTATATCAACAGCTCCGCCTGCTGTTCACCTGAATAGTATATTAACAGCTCCTCCTGCCGTTCACCTGAAGAGTTTATCAACAGCTCCTCCTGCTGTTCACCTGAAGAGTTTATCAACAGCTCCTCCTGCTGTTCACCTGAAGAGTTTATCAACAGCTCTTCCTGCTGTTCACTTGAAGAGTTTATCAACAGCGCCTCCTGCGTTTATCAACAGCGCCTCCTGCTGTTCACCTGAAGGGTTTATCAACAGCACCTCCTGCTGTTCACCTGAAGAGTTTTTTAACAGTGCCTCCTGCTGTTCACCTGAAGAGTTTATCAACAGCGCCTCCTGCGTTTCTCAACAGCGCCTCCTGCTGTTCACCTGAAGGGTTTATCAACAGCACCTCCTGCTGTTCACCTGAAGAGTTTTTTAACAGTGCCTCCTGCTGTTCACCTGAAGAGTTTATCAACAGCGCCTCCTGCTGTTTACCTGAAGAGTTTATCAACAGCTCCTCCTGCTGTTCACCTGAAGAGTTTATCAACAGCGCCTCCTGCTGTTCACCTGAAGAGTTTATCAACAGCTCCTCCTGCTGTTCACCTGAAGAGTTTATCAACAGCTCCTCCTGCTGTTCACCTGAAGAGTTTATCAACAGCGCCTCCTGCTGTTCACCTGAAGAGTTTATCAACAGCGCCTCCTGCTGTTCACCTGAAGAGTTTATCAACAGCTCCTCCTGCTGTTTACCTGAAGAGTTTATCAACAGCGCCTCCTGCTGTTCACCTGAAGAGTTTATCAACAGCTCCTCCTGCTGTTCACCTGAAGAGTTTATCAACAGCGCCTCCTGCTGTTCACCTGAAGAGTTTATCAACTGCGCCTCCTGCTGTTCACCTGAAGAGTTTATCAACAGCGCCTCCTGCTGTTCACCTGAAGAGTTTATCAACAGCTCCTCCTGATGTTCACCTGAAGAGTTTATCAACAGCACCTCCTGCTGTTCATCTGAAGAGTTTATCAACAGCTCCTCCTGCTGTTCACCTGAAGAGTTTATCAACAGCGCCTCCTGCTGTTCACCTGGAGAGTTTATCAACAGCACCTCCTGCTGTTCACCTGAAGAGTTTATCAACAGCGCCTCCTGCGTTGATCAACAGCGCCTCCTGCTGTTCACCTGAAGAGTTTATCAACAGCTCCTCCTGCTGTTCACCTGAAGAGTTTATCAACAGCGCCTCCTGCTGTTCACCTGAAGAGTTTATCAACAGCTCCTACTGCTGTTCACCTGAAGAGTTTATCAACAACGCCTCCTGCTGTTCACCTGAAGAGTTTATCAACAGCTCCTCCTGCTGTTCACCTGAAGAGTTTATCAACAGCTCCTCCTGCTGTTCACCTGAAGAGTTTATCAACAGCTCCTCCTGCTGTTCACCTGAAGAGTTTATCAACAGCTCCTACTGCTGTTCACCTGAAGAGTTTATCAACAGCTCCTCCTGCTGTTCACCTGAAGAGTTTATCAACAATGCTTCCTGCTGTTCACCTGAAGAGTTTATCAACAGCTCCTCCTGCTGTTCACCTGAAGAGTTTATCAACAGCGCCTCCTGCTGTTCACCTGAAGAGTTTATCAACAATGCCTCCTGCTGTTCACCTGAAGAGTTTATCAACAATGCCTCCTGCTGTTCACCTGAAGAGTATATCAACAGCTCCTCCTGCTGTTCACCTGAAGAGTTTATCAACAGCTCCTCCTGCTGTTCACCTGAAGAGTTTATCAACAGCTCCTCCTGCTGTTCACCTGAAGAGTTTATCAACAGCTCCTACTGCTGTTCACCTGAAGAGTTTATCAACAGCTCCTCCTGCTGTTCACCTGAAGAGTTTATCAACAATGCCTCCTGCTCTTCACCTGAAGAGTTTATCAACAGCTCCTACTGCTGTTCACCTGAAGAGTTTATCAACAGCTCCTCCTGCTGTTCACCTGAAGAGTTTATCAACAATGCCTCCTGCTGTTCACCTGAAGAGTTTATCAACAGCTCCTCCTGCTGTTCACCTGAAGAGTTTATCAACAGCGCCTCCTCCTGTTCACCTGAAGAGTTTATCAACAGCGCCTCCTGCTGTTCATCTGAACAGTTTATCAACACCACCTCCTCCTGTTCACCTGGAGAGTTTATCAACAGCGCCTCCTGCTGTTCACCTGAAGAGTTTATCAACAGCGCCTCCTGCTGTTCACCTGAAGAGTTTTATCAACAGCGCCTCCTGCTGTTCACCTGAAGAATTTATCAACAGCGCCTCCTGCTGTTCACCTGAAGAGTTTATCAACAGCGCCTCCTGCTGTTCATCTAAACAGTTCATCAACACAACCTCCTCCTGTTCACCTGAAGAGTTTATCAACAGCGCCTCCTGCTGTTCACCTGAAGAGTTTATCAACAGCGCCTCCTCATGTTCACCTGAAGAGTTTTATCAACAGCGCCTCCTGCTGTTCACCTGAAGAATTTATCAACAGCGCCTCCTGCTGTTCACCTGAAGAGTTTATCAACAGCGCCTCCTGCTGTTCATCTAAACAGTTTATCAACACAACCTCCTCCTGTTCACCTGAAGAGTTTATCAACAGCGCCTCCTGCTGTTCACCTGAAGAGTTTATCAACACCACCTCCTCCTGTTCACCTGAAGAGTTTATCAACAGCGCCTCCTGCTGTTCACCTGAAGAGTTTATCAACAGCTCCTCCTGCTGTTCACCTGAAGAGTTTATCAACACCACCTCCTCCTGTTCACCTGAAGAGTTTATCAACAGCGCCTCCTCATGTTCACCTGAAGAGTTTATCAACAGCGCCTCCTGCTGTTCATCTGAGCAGTTTATCAACACCACCTCCTCCTGTTCACCTGAAGAGTTTATCAACAGCGCCTCCTGCTGTTCACCTGAAGAGTTTATCAACAGCGCCTCCTCCTGTTCACCTGGAGAATTTATCAACAGCACCTTCTACTGTTCATCTGAACAGTTTATCAACAGCGCCTCCTGCTGTTCACCTGAACAGTTTATCAACAGCGCCTCCTGCTGTTCACCTGAAGAGTTTATCAACAGCTCCTCCTGCTGTTCACCTGAAGAGTTTATCAACAGCGCATCCTGCTGTTCACCTGAAGAGTTTATCAACAGCACCTCCTGCTGTTCACCTGGAGAGTTTATCAACAGCGCCTCCTGCTGTTCACCTGAAGAGTTTATCAACAGCGCATCCTGCTGTTCACCTGAAGAGTTTATCAACAGCACCTCCTGCTGTTCACCTGGAGAGTTTATCAACAGCACCTCCTGCTGTTCACCTGAAGAGTTTATCAACAGCACCTCCTGCTGTTCACCTGGAGAGTTTATCAACAGCACCTCCTGCTGTTCACCTGAAGAGTTTATCAACAGCACCTTCTGCTGTTCATCTGAACGGTTTATCAACAGCGCCTCCTGCTGGTCACCTGAAGAGTTTATCAACAGCACCTTCTGCTGTTCATCTGAACGGTTTATCAACAGCGCCTCCTGCTGTTCACCTGAAGAGTTTATCAACAGCACCTTCTGCTGTTCATCTGAACGGTTTATCAACAGCGCCTCCTGCTGGTCACCTGAAGAGTTTATCAACAGCACCTTCTGCTGTTCATCTGAACGGTTTATCAACAGCGCCTCCTGCTATTCACCTGAAGAGTTTATCAACAGCGCCTCCTGCTGTTCACCTGGAGAGTTTATCAACAGCATCTCCTGCTGTTCACCTGAAGAGTTTATCAACAATGCCTCCTGCTGTTCACCTGAAGAGTTTATCAACAGCGCATCCTGCTGTTCACCTGAAGATTTTATCAACAGCACCTCCTGCTGTTCACCTGGAGAGTTTATCAACTGCACCTCCTGCTGTTCACCTGAAGAGTTTATCAACAGCGCATCCTGCTGTTCACCTGAAGAGTTTATCAACAGCACCTCCTGCTGTTCACCTGGAGAGTTTATCAACAGCACCTCCTGCTGTTCACCTGAAGAGTTTATCAACAGCACCTTCTGCTGTTCATCTGAAGAGTTTATCAACAGCTCCTCCTGCTGTTCATCTGAACAGTTTATAAACAGCGCCTCCTGCTGTTCACTCTCCAGGAGAACAGCAGGAGGTGCTGTTGATAAACTCTTCAGGTGAACAGCAGGAGGAGCTGTTGATAAACTCTTCTTGATCACCTGAAGAGTTTATCAACAGCGCCTCCTGCTCTTCACCTGAAGAGTTTATCAACAGCGCCTCCTGCTGTTCACCTGAAGAGTTTATCAACAGCACCTCCTGCTGTTCACCTGGAGAGTTTATCAACAGCGCCTCCTGCTGTTCACCTGAAGAGTTTATCAACAGCTCCTCCTGCTGTTCACCTGAAGAGTTTATCAACAGCACCTCATGCTGTTCACCTGGAGAGTTTATCAACAGCGCCTCCTGCTGTTTACCTGAACAGTTTATCAACAGCACCTTCTGCTGTTCATCTGAACAGTTTATCAACTGCACCTCCTGCTTTTCACCTGAACAGTTTATCAACAGGGCCTCCTGCTGTTCACCTGAAGAGTTTATCAACAGCACCTCCTGCTGTTCACCTGAAGAGTTTATCAACAGCGCCTCCTGCTGTTCACCTGAACAGTTTATCAACAGCGCCTCCTGCTGTTCACCTGAAGAGTTTATCAACAGCTCCTCCTGCTGTTCACCTGAAGAGTTTATCAACAGCACCTTCTGCTGTTCATCTGAACAGTTTATAAACAGCGCCTCCTGCTGTTCACCTGAACAGTTTATCAACTGCGCCTCCTGCTGTTCACCTGAAGAGTTTATCAACAGCTCCTCCTGCTGTTCACCTGAAGAGTTTATCAACAGCGCCTCCTGCTGTTCATCTAAACAGTTTATCAACACAACCTCCTCCTGTTCACCTGAAGAGTTTATCAACAGCGCCTCCTGCTGTTCACCTGAAGAGTTTATCAACACCACCTCCTCCTGTTCACCTGAAGAGTTTATCAACAGCGCCTCCTGCTGTTCACCTGAAGAGTTTATCAACAGCTCCTCCTGCTGTTCACCTGAAGAGTTTATCAACACCACCTCCTCCTGTTCACCTGAAGAGTTTATCAACAGCGCCTCCTCATGTTCACCTGAAGAGTTTATCAACAGCGCCTCCTGCTGTTCATCTGAGCAGTTTATCAACACCACCTCCTCCTGTTCACCTGAAGAGTTTATCAACAGCGCCTCCTGCTGTTCACCTGAAGAGTTTATCAACAGCGCCTCCTCCTGTTCACCTGGAGAATTTATCAACAGCACCTTCTGCTGTTCATCTGAACAGTTTATCAACAGCGCCTCCTGCTGTTCACCTGAACAGTTTATCAACAGCGCCTCCTGCTGTTCACCTGAAGAGTTTATCAACAGCTCCTCCTGCTGTTCACCTGAAGAGTTTATCAACAGCGCATCCTGCTGTTCACCTGAAGAGTTTATCAACAGCACCTCCTGCTGTTCACCTGGAGAGTTTATCAACAGCGCCTCCTGCTGTTCACCTGAAGAGTTTATCAACAGCGCATCCTGCTGTTCACCTGAAGAGTTTATCAACAGCACCTCCTGCTGTTCACCTGGAGAGTTTATCAACAGCACCTCCTGCTGTTCACCTGAAGAGTTTATCAACAGCACCTCCTGCTGTTCACCTGGAGAGTTTATCAACAGCACCTCCTGCTGTTCACCTGAAGAGTTTATCAACAGCACCTTCTGCTGTTCATCTGAACGGTTTATCAACAGCGCCTCCTGCTGGTCACCTGAAGAGTTTATCAACAGCACCTTCTGCTGTTCATCTGAACGGTTTATCAACAGCGCCTCCTGCTGTTCACCTGAAGAGTTTATCAACAGCACCTTCTGCTGTTCATCTGAACGGTTTATCAACAGCGCCTCCTGCTGGTCACCTGAAGAGTTTATCAACAGCACCTTCTGCTGTTCATCTGAACGGTTTATCAACAGCGCCTCCTGCTATTCACCTGAAGAGTTTATCAACAGCGCCTCCTGCTGTTCACCTGGAGAGTTTATCAACAGCATCTCCTGCTGTTCACCTGAAGAGTTTATCAACAGTGCCTCCTGCTGTTCACCTGAAGAGTTTATCAACAGCGCATCCTGCTGTTCACCTGAAGATTTTATCAACAGCACCTCCTGCTGTTCACCTGGAGAGTTTATCAACTGCACCTCCTGCTGTTCACCTGAAGAGTTTATCAACAGCGCATCCTGCTGTTCACCTGAAGAGTTTATCAACAGCACCTCCTGCTGTTCACCTGGAGAGTTTATCAACAGCACCTCCTGCTGTTCACCTGAAGAGTTTATCAACAGCACCTTCTGCTGTTCATCTGAAGAGTTTATCAACAGCTCCTCCTGCTGTTCATCTGAACAGTTTATAAACAGCGCCTCCTGCTGTTCACTCTCCAGGAGAACAGCAGGAGGTGCTGTTGATAAACTCTTCAGGTGAACAGCAGGAGGAGCTGTTGATAAACTCTTCTTGATCACCTGAAGAGTTTATCAACAGCGCCTCCTGCTCTTCACCTGAAGAGTTTATCAACAGCGCCTCCTGCTGTTCACCTGAAGAGTTTATCAACAGCACCTCCTGCTGTTCACCTGGAGAGTTTATCAACAGCGCCTCCTGCTGTTCACCTGAAGAGTTTATCAACAGCTCCTCCTGCTGTTCACCTGAAGAGTTTATCAACAGCACCTCATGCTGTTCACCTGGAGAGTTTATCAACAGCGCCTCCTGCTGTTTACCTGAACAGTTTATCAACAGCACCTTCTGCTGTTCATCTGAACAGTTTATCAACTGCACCTCCTGCTTTTCACCTGAACAGTTTATCAACAGGGCCTCCTGCTGTTCACCTGAAGAGTTTATCAACAGCACCTCCTGCTGTTCACCTGAAGAGTTTATCAACAGCGCCTCCTGCTGTTCACCTGAAGAGTTTATCAACAGCGCCTCCTGCTGTTCACCTGAAGAGTTTATCAACAGCTCCTCCTGCTGTTCACCTGAAGAGTTTATCAACAGCACCTTCTGCTGTTCATCTGAACAGTTTATAAACAGCGCCTCCTGCTGTTCACCTGAACAGTTTATCAACTGCGCCTCCTGCTGTTCACCTGAAGAGTTTATCAACAGCTCCTCCTGCTGTTCACCTGAACAGTTTATCAACAGCTCCTCCTGCTGTTCACCTGAAGAGTTTATCAACAGCACCTCCTGCTGTTCTCCTGGAGAGTTTATCAAGTGCGCCTCCTGCTGTTCACCTGAAGAGTTTATCAACAGCTCCTCCTGCTGTTCACCTGAAGAGTTTATCAACAGCGCCTCCTGCTGTTCTCCTGGAGAGTTTATCAAGTGCGCCTCCTGCTGTTCACCTGAAGAGTTTATCAACAACTCCTCCTGCTGTTCACCTGAAGAGTTTATCAACAGCGCCTCCTGCTGTTCACCTGAAGAGTTTATCAACAGCACTTCCTGCTGTTCACCTGGAGAGTTTATCAACAGCGCCTCCTGCTGTTCACCTGAAGAGTTTATCAACAGCGCCTCTTGCTGTTCACCTGAAGAGTTTATCAACAGCGCCTCCTACTGTTCACCTGAAGAGTTTATCAACAGCACTTCCTGCTGTTCACCTGAAGAGTTTATCAACAGCGCCTCTTGCTGTTCACCTGAAGAGTTTATCAAGTGCGCCTCCTGCTGTTCACCTGAAGAGTTTATCAACAACTCCTCCTGCTGTTCACCTGAAGAGTTTATCAACAGCGCCTCCTGCTGTTCACCTGAAGAGTTTATCAACAGCACTTCCTGCTGTTCACCTGGAGAGTTTATCAACAGCGCCTCCTGCTGTTCACCTGAAGAGTTTATCAACAGCGTCTCCTGCTGTTCACCTGAAGAGTTTATCAACAGCGTCTCCTGCTGTTCACCTGAAGAGTTTCACCTTTACTTTCTCAGATCTGCTGCTTCATTGCCTTGGAGAACTAAATATGAATATGAACAACATGAATGATAATCTCACCGTGAGTGTCCAGGACTCATACGCTGTTTCATCTCAGTTTTCAGACTCTAGTTGATCATGATCTTTGCAACATTTTATTTAAAAAACTTCTTGCTAAAATGCTTGAAATCAGTTTTGTAACGATGATATCAAATGTTGCTGCCACTCACGAATCTCTTTATAAATCTAAGTGTAAAAGTATTAAAAGCATATTTTGTTAGGTCTGATTATTTCTGACTGTATTTATCTCTGAGACACCAGTAATGATGATGATGATGATGATGATGATGATGATGATGGTCATGATGGTGACGACGCAGGTGTGATACTGAG
This sequence comes from Rhinichthys klamathensis goyatoka, assembly GCF_029890125.1. NCBI lineage: Eukaryota > Metazoa > Chordata > Actinopteri > Cypriniformes > Leuciscidae > Rhinichthys > Rhinichthys klamathensis. The sequence continues at coordinate 75,956 of NW_026607202.1, forward strand.
TCTCGCCACACGAGGGCAACATTCACCTGTTCCATTCTTCATTCATTTGACTTTTTTGAGTAAAATCTTCAAACTTCAAGCTTTTAAATTTATTTCAAACTTTCAGACAAAGCTTTGTCAAGCCAACATCAAAGTTTGTCTTCTGGTTACACACACTTCAAAATGACCATAAATCAGCTTTAAAATCCTTTTTAGAAATGGTAATCTTTTATGTTGGAAATTTTGTCAACAGAGCAGCAATTTCCAAATATAAATAACTTAAACAATTAACTTAATTTTATTTGAATAATTGTAACCAAAGTTAAAATGCAATAAAAAGATTTGCACATTCCTTGTTACATCTGGTTGTTTGTCGTGTAATTTAATGCATTATACTTAAAGGTGTATATGAATAAATAAGTATTATAATGTATAACTTTGGTTAAAATTATTCATGAGATCAAAGAAAGCATCAGAAGATGCATTAGTTAATGCATTCAAATTATTTTATGAAGAGTTTATTGCTATTGTGTGAAAGTGTGTTTTATGTCTTTATTTTACCTTTTGAACCTTTTATAGTTTCTTTTGAGCTTTTCTATATTGATAATGTGTGAAATTCAATGTCTGTATACCTGTTGTTTTTATTTGGTTATTCATTCATTGTGTTTTCGCTTTCCGGCCAAGTGATCCAACAATAGCGAACAACAGCCAGCAGAGGGCAGTGTGTTACAGCCAGCAGAGGGCAGTGTGTTACAGCCAGCAGAGGGCAGTGTGCTACAGCCAGCAGAGGGCAGTGTGCTACAGCCAGCAGAGGGCAGTGTGCTACAGCCAGCAGAGGGCAGTGTGCTACAGCCAGCAGAGGGCAGTGTGCTACAGCCAGCAGAGGGCAGTGTGTTACAGCCAGCAGAGGGCAGTGTGCTACAGCCAGCAGAGGGCAGTGTGCTACAGCCAGCAGAGGGCAGTGTGTTACAGCCAGCAGAGGGCAGTGTGCTACAGCCAGCAGAGGGCAGTGTGCTACAGCCAGCAGAGGGCAGTGTGCTACAGCCAGCAGAGGGCAGTGTGCTACAGCCAGCAGAGGGCAGTGTGTTACAGCCAGCAGAGGGCAGTGTGCTACAGCCAGCAGAGGGCAGTGTGCTACAGCCAGCAGAGGGCAGTGTGTTACAGCCAGCAGAGGGCAGTGTGCTACAGCCAGCAGAGGGCAGTGTGCTACAGCCAGCAGAGGGCAGTGTGTTACAGCCAGCAGAGGGCAGTGTGCTACAGCCAGCAGAGGGCAGTGTGCTACAGCCAGCAGAGGGCAGTGTGCTACAGCCAGCAGAGGGCAGTGTGCTACAGCCAGCAGAGGGCAGTGTGTTACAGCCAGCAGAGGGCAGTGTGCTACAGCCAGCAGAGGGCAGTGTGCTACAGCCAGCAGAGGGCAGTGTGCTACAGCCAGCAGAGGGCAGTGTGTTACAGCCAGCAGAGGGCAGTGTGCTACAGCCAGCAGAGGGCAGTGTGCTACAGCCAGCAGAGGGCAGTGTGCTACAGCCAGCAGAGGGCAGTGTGCTACAGCCAGCAGAGGGCAGTGTGCTACAGCCAGCAGAGGGCAGTGTGCTACAGCTAGCAGAGGGCAGTGTGTTACAGCCAGCAGAGGGCAGTGTGCTACAGCCAGCAGAGGGCAGTGTGTTACAGCCAGCAGAGGGCAGTGTGCTACAGCTAGCAGAGGGCAGTGTGTTACAGCCAGCAGAGGGCAGTGTGCTACAGCCAGCAGAGGGCAGTGTGCTACAGCCAGCAGAGGGCAGTGTGCTACAGCCAGCAGAGGGCAGTGTGCTACAGCCAGCAGAGGGCAGTGTGCTACAGCCAGCAGAGGGCAGTGTGCTACAGCCAGCAGAGGGCAGTGTGCTACAGCCAGCAGAGGGCAGTGTGTTACAGCCAGCAGAGGGCAGTGTGCTACAGCCAGCAGAGGGCAGTGTGCTACAGCCAGCAGAGGGCAGTGTGTTACAGCCAGCAGAGGGCAGTGTGCTACAGCCAGCAGAGGGCAGTGTGCTACAGCCAGCAGAGGGCAGTGTGCTACAGCCAGCAGAGGGCAGTGTGCTACAGCCAGCAGAGGGCAGTGTGTTACAGCCAGCAGAGGGCAGTGTGCTACAGCCAGCAGAGGGCAGTGTGCTACAGCCAGCAGAGGGCAGTGTGCTACAGCCAGCAGAGGGCAGTGTGCTACAGCCAGCAGAGGGCAGTGTGCTACAGCCAGCAGAGGGCAGTGTGTTACAGCCAGCAGAGGGCAGTGTGCTACAGCCAGCAGAGGGCAGTGTGCTACAGCCAGCAGAGGGCAGTGTGCTACAGCCAGCAGAGGGCAGTGTGTTACAGCCAGCAGAGGGCAGTGTGCTACAGCCAGCAGAGGGCAGTGTGCTACAGCCAGCAGAGGGCAGTGTGCTACAGCCAGCAGAGGGCAGTGTGCTACAGCCAGCAGAGGGCAGTGTGCTACAGCCAGCAGAGGGCAGTGTGCTACAGCCAGCAGAGGGCAGTGTGCTACAGCCAGCAGAGGGCAGTGTGTTACAGCCAGCAGAGGGCAGTGTGCTACAGCCAGCAGAGGGCAGTGTGTTACAGCCAGCAGAGGGTAGTGTGCTACAGCCAGCAGAGGGCAGTGTGTTACAGCCAGCAGAGGGCAGTGTGCTACAGCCAGCAGAGGGCAGTGTGTTACAGCCAGCAGAGGGCAGTGTGCTACAGCCAGCAGAGGGCAGTGTGTTACAGCCAGCAGAGGGCAGTGTGCTACAGCCAGCAGAGGGCAGTGTGCTACAGCTAGCAGAGGGCAGTGTGTTACAGCCAGCAGAGGGCAGTGTGCTACAGCCAGCAGAGGGCAGTGTGTTACAGCCAGCAGAGGGCAGTGTGCTACAGCTAGCAGAGGGCAGTGTGTTACAGCCAGCAGAGGGCAGTGTGCTACAGCCAGCAGAGGGCAGTGTGCTACAGCCAGCAGAGGGCAGTGTGCTACAGCCAGCAGAGGGCAGTGTGCTACAGCCAGCAGAGGGCAGTGTGCTACAGCCAGCAGAGGGCAGTGTGCTACAGCCAGCAGAGGGCAGTGTGCTACAGCCAGCAGAGGGCAGTGTGTTACAGCCAGCAGAGGGCAGTGTGCTACAGCCAGCAGAGGGCAGTGTGCTACAGCCAGCAGAGGGCAGTGTGTTACAGCCAGCAGAGGGCAGTGTGCTACAGCCAGCAGAGGGCAGTGTGCTACAGCCAGCAGAGGGCAGTGTGCTACAGCCAGCAGAGGGCAGTGTGCTACAGCCAGCAGAGGGCAGTGTGCTACAGCCAGCAGAGGGCAGTGTGCTACAGCCAGCAGAGGGCAGTGTGTTACAGCCAGCAGAGGGCAGTGTGCTACAGCCAGCAGAGGGCAGTGTGCTACAGCCAGCAGAGGGCAGTGTGCTACAGCCAGCAGAGGGCAGTGTGTTACAGCAAGCAGAGGGCAGTGTGCTACAGCCAGCAGAGGGCAGTGTGCTACAGCCAGCAGAGGGCAGTGTGCTACAGCCAGCAGAGGGCAGTGTGCTACAGCCAGCAGAGGGCAGTGTGTTACAGCCAGCAGAGGGCAGTGTGCTACAGCCAGCAGAGGGCAGTGTGTTACAGCCAGCAGAGGGTAGTGTGCTACAGCCAGCAGAGGGCAGTGTGTTACAGCCAGCAGAGGGCAGTGTGCTACAGCCAGCAGAGGGCAGTGTGTTACAGCCAGCAGAGGGCAGTGTGCTACAGCCAGCAGAGGGCAGTGTGTTACAGCCAGCAGAGGGCAGTGTGCTACAGCCAGCAGAGGGCAGTGTGCTACAGCCAGCAGAGGGCAGTGTGTTACAGCCAGCAGAGGGCAGTGTGCTACAGCCAGCAGAGGGCAGTGTGCTACAGCCAGCAGAGGGCAGTGTGCTACAGCCAGCAGAGGGCAGTGTGCTACAGCCAGCAGAGGGCAGTGTGTTACAGCCAGCAGAGGGCAGTGTGCTACAGCCAGCAGAGGGCAGTGTGTTACAGCCAGCCATATAAACTTTTATATATGTATAAAAAATAAATGATATATACATATATATGTTCATCATGAGATAATTTTATGAATGTAGTTTAAATT
>NW_026607202.1:85000-177500 GCF_029890125.1 Rhinichthys klamathensis goyatoka
GTATCCTGCGCACATGACGCAAACTTCCTATTTCAAACGTCCAATAAAATGAAATCTGCGTTCTAATCTTTTTTTTTTCTTTTTTTTTTTTTTTTTTTGCATGCCCTGTGTCTGTTTTACTCTCAGGATTAGAAGGATTAATCTCCACCGTTTCAGACATGTATCATAATATTGTCTATTTTATATCACGCATTCCTGTCGCTCAAACAACACGAGCATGCGCGAGCAAAGGTCGTGGGTTCGAATCCCAGGGAAAGCGAGAACTGATAGAAGAATTGACGCGTAATGAATGCAATGTAAATCGCATTGAATAAAAAAAAAAATCAGTCTGCCAAATGCATAAATGTAAATTTTATTTTTCATTTAAGACATTTTACAGGCCTGTTTAATAAAACAAAATTGATCCGACAAGATGCAAAATATTCTATTAGCCGAAATATAACAAGATGAGATGCGAACTTATTTAATATGTGCGTGTAAAACGTCTCCTGAGAGAAGAGCACATGCAGATGAGGTGTGTGTGTGTGTGTGGGGCAGTTATACTGTGGGTGGACCGATATTGTCACGGCATTGCAGACGAGCACACACACTACGTGTTCATCCCAGGGCTTCCGTTTCCCAGTGTAACTCACGGGGTTTGACCATTAGAGAAACAGAGAGAGAGAGAGAGAGAGAGAGAGAGAGAGAGAGAGAGAGAGAGAGAGAGAGAGAGAGAGAGAGAGAGAGAGAGAGAGAGAGAGAGAGAGAGAGAGAGAGGGAGGAGGTGATCGTGCTTCTTTTCTCCAGGAATACCAGACAGATCCTCTGCTTTACTCCGTGAACTGACTTTAGTGCAGGTCCATCTTTAAGATTCTCGTTTTAATCGCTGTATTCCCCCGTGCTGGATGCAGATTCTGTTCCCGCGGAGGACCGAGAGTAAATCCATGGGTTCCCGGAGCAGAATCCCGTGAGCTTCATCGCGCTTGGAATATATGTGACAAAAATCCCCCGAACCGCGCATATCTGGAGCTGCCTCGAGCTATCTGCTGATTCTGGGATTCGCACACTTCAGGTAATGTCCAGTGGCCGTTTCTTCTTGATTCATTGAGTTTTTGCACTTAGGCCATCGCTGCAGAATCCATACATAGATGTGAAAAACACCCGGGGTGCACACACAGAATGGTCGGCTAAGTACATCGCGGAATAGTATTTATCAGACAGTTGTGTTCATCTCTCCAAAGAAAGCTGTAATAGATACCCGTGCAATGATTTTATATCTCCTGATCCATTCATAGAATTCATAGACGCATCGAGGAAGACAATGTGAACAGAACTGCATTGTTTAAAAAGTTAGGTTACACTTTATTTCACAGTGTCCTTGTTACATGTTACATGTAGTAGTAATAACAGTAAATTATGCATAATTACAAGCAACTAATCCTAAACCAAATCCGGTAACACTTTATTTTACAGTGTCACATATGTTACATGTAGCCTACTAACTATGAATTATGCATAAGTGCATGCAACTAACCCTAAACCAAACCCGAATCCTAACCCTATAGTAGCCTAAGTACATGTAGTTACTTAACGTTACTCAGTGCTTAAATGTATAATTACAGTGTAACAAAGACACCTCATAATAAAGTGTAACCCCTAATCCTAATTCAATAGTAAGTAGTTAATTGTTATTACTCAGTACGTAAATGTGTAATTACAGTGTAACACGGACACCTTAAAATAAAGAGCAACCAATAGCTAAATTGTTATGCATTATGTATCTAATATGTATTAATGTGCAGGTGTGTGTTTGTTTTCCAAGAATGTTGCGATGAGTTATGTGAGCAGACTTTTCAAACTTATGTTTTTGTAGGAGCATATGCGAGAGTTTTAATGATGATTGCTTCGTAAACATCGGATATTTTTGTACAGATTTGGAAATGCATTGTTAGTTTTGTGACAAGTTTATTTCGTGATCATAAAAGCGAGACTCACAAGAACGATAAGAGTTTATGTCATTGTTATCACTTATTAAAGAGCTGCAGAACGTGCTGAATAACACAAACGCGTGTGTGTGAGAGTAGACGAGCTGATGGCGTGTGTGTGTCCTCAGGCCTCGCTGGAAGAGTTAGACATGGCGGACAGCGAAGACACCTTTCGCCTCCAGAACTCGCCGAGTGACTCCGAATCAAAAGATTTACAAAACGAGGGTAAACCAGAGAAACAGAATGGAGCCGCTAGCAAATCCCCATCCTCACAGACGACATACATTCAACAGGTAACAGCTACTGTGTGTGTGTGTGTGTGTGTGTGTGTGTGTGTGTGTGTGTGTGTGTGTGTGTGTGTGTGTGTGTGTGTGTGTGTGTGTGTGTGTGTGTGTGTGTGTGTGCTTAACCATATTTTGGCTTCAAATTTGTACTTAGAAGTGAGCTAAATCTGTCAGAGCTAAAACTGTTTTGTATCGCCCGAATCTGAATCGTCCTTATTTTTAAAACAATATAAAGTAATTTTTAAACGTAAAACTGCAGAGAGTTTTCTGTCAGGTCAGGTTTCAGTATTTGGCTATAACACAATAGAGGTCTGTGGAATGTGCACATGTAGTTCTCTAAATGTGTGTGAGGAATACGCTATAGTTGCTGGTAACTGTCGAACAGCCGCTACAAGAAAATTAATAAAGCAGTAATTTCATAACTTACTGTTGCTCGGGTGATCGAAGAGGCATAATATTAAAGTTGCATCATCTACACGAGTTCAAAGATTGACGAAAAGAGATGCATAATATAACAAAAACAGGAAACACTTTACTGAACTAACCATGATGAGCAATACAGTATTTATTCATCTTTGTTAATGTTAGTTAATAAAAATACAGCTGTTCATTGTTTGGTCATGTTAGTTCACAGTGCATTAACAAATGTTAACAAATACAACCTTTGCTTTTAATAACGTATTAGTAAATGTTGAAATTAATGTTAACTAAGATTAATAAATGCTGTAGAAGTATTGCTCATTCTTAGTTCATGTTAACTAGTTCACTAATGTTCACTAATGAACCTTATTGTAAAGTGTTACGCAAAAACAAAATATTGCAACTAAATGTAACGCCGAATGAAGGAGTGTGTCAGGCTGTGCATGTGGGAGTATTTGGCAGGACATATTTCTGAAAATGTTTTCTCTTTGCTATATCATTCGAAAATAATAACACATTTTTATCAAGCAATGTTAGCTTACTCAATTTTTAAAATGTTTGTTTAGAACAAAATCTAAATCTAAAGTTCTACGAACTTAATCTTGGAGTTTATTAACTTAAATGAATTATTTTTTCTCCTCGTGCATTTCGATGCCATTGTGTTTAGCGTTAGCCTCGTTAATGCTTGGAAGATGCAGTGCATATGTTCACTCTCTGCATCTGTCTTTAAAAGGGAATGGAAGGGATAAAAGTGTACTTGCACGAGCGAGAGTTGTGGGCAAAGTTTCATGAAGTGGGAACTGAGATGATCATCACCAAAGCAGGGAGGTAAGAGACCAATCTTTTCACTGCATCGATGATCATCCCCTCAAAAATGCACAAATAACTGATCATTATAATAGGCCTAATTATTATTATCATTCAATAATTAATACTAATTCTATATAATGCATTATGCCTACACATTTCCCCATTCAATGATCATAGTTTATTGAAATAGAATTAATTATACATTTTCATTGTATTTTTTAACGGAACAGACTGGGTTGCTTGGCTAATAACATAAAATGCATGTTTCTACAACAACTAGCCTAGCGATTTATTTAGTGATTAATTTAGATGTATTGCATTTTTTTTATTTTTAAAATTTGAATCCAAACTTATTTAGATTATTTTGTTCAGAATTTGTTTTGAAAGTTGCAGTCTAAGTAAAGGCTAATTCCCGAACTTCAATAAGCAATGCTTTGACTCCATAATTTAAGATAAGTTTTTATGCAAGTTATGACTGCTGGAAACATCCATCATTTGGATTATAGATGCACATTTTTCCACTAATGTTATAATTAGCGATAAACTCGGATCTTTCTCTAAAACTATAAGAGCATTTTAAAATGTTATCATCGCATATTAAACGTATTGCGTCTGAAATATAAAATTAGCAGGGTTTTTTAAGGTTATAATGGGTATTAATTGTTTGTGAATGACAAATGTAGCTATATAAACTAATTGTTTAAAGCAGCAGTGTGGAGTTTCAGGCCCTGATATCCCTCTCTAATCGCTGGGAAGAGTTTTAAAAACATATTGAACATGTAAAGTTACGTTTCAGTTCTTTTATTGATAAAAACTTCTGCCTCGTCAAAAACAGTGAAGTTTCCTCAGAAATCACGGGTTAAAAGCTGAAATCTGTGCATGAACTCCTCAGTTTAACATCATGATCTGTGTGAGATTAAAAGGCCAGGTGAAGTTGGAGAGACACCGAGCTCATCGCGGGAGATTGCGTGGATGTGTAACGTCATGAATATCCGCATGCAGCAAACTCTCTTGTTCTTCTCATTTATTATTCATAATCGCGGCAGCTTTCAAAAACGTGCAGTTTATGATTTTCTCTCTGCACAGAGCTGAACAAGGGGCTTTTGCACTAACGACATTTCCTAGTCAGTTTACTGGGAAAAATCCCTCTCTATCTAGAGTATCAAACACTCGACAATCAAAATCGCCACAAACTGCTCAATACTTTTGTGCATTTTAATACGCGTTTTTCTTAAAGTAAAACCGTGCATCACGTGTGAAGTTGAGCCACGGAAAGCATATTTTCTTCTCACATATATGCACACTTTTCATAGTTTTAATTCACCCAATATCTTTTTTTTTCTTGTCCTTAAATGTTCCTTTTATTCTGTGCTTTAAGCGTTGTATTTGCAGACTTATAGGCCTTTGTAAGACAAAATGAAATTGAATCAGATAACTAAAGTGTGTCCAACCAACGCTATCTAACGACCTATTCGTACGTATTTCACGAGGTGGCTATTTCACGAACTCGTGCGATTTGTCTTAGTGACGGGAATGAGATTAGCGGAAAGTTGTTGCGTGTCAAAATATGTCTCCAAAACACACGCATAAAATGATCGATTTAGCCAGAGCATTTTTTGTTAGCTCCGGTAACAAATATACATTAAATATATGAAATTATTATAATTTCTATTGTTATTATTATTTGAGAAAAGCGATTCCTGCTGTAATGCTGTCCCGTTTTCGTCCACAGGCGCATGTTTCCCAGCTTCAAAGTGAAGGTCACCGGGTTGAACCCCAAAACCAAATACATTCTCCTGATGGATGTTGTGCCGGCCGATGACCACCGCTATAAATTCGCCGATAACAAATGGTTCGTAAGTCATCAATTGTTTTATTCACAGTTAATGTCACTGGTGCAGGTTATTATTTACTTTGCTCAAATAGACATAAAGTTCTCGCTGTTGCTTTGACTGTGATTGTCCATTTCTCATCATACGATAAGCGTCCCAAAAGTTCCAGGCAAGACTTGTCAAATCTGTCACATATCCCTTTTAATTAAATAATTAAATTAGACTCATTCCTTAGTCTTCCTATGCTTAAAGATGCAGATAAACACAGACTAAGAAAAGAAGGCGATGTCTAAATGTTTACACAAATAGGTTTGTTCATGTCAATTTAAAACAATTGAAAGTTTATACTAACTTTATTTAACGTGTACATTAAAGGATGGGGAAAAACAGCCTTATTACATGCGATTGCATCTGCATCGCCGGAAAACAGCGTATTATGCTACTTGTTTTATGCTCCTTTTTCAGGGTCAGTGGTTTGAATAGTTGAGGTCGTTGAGGGAGGACGTCCACAGGCCAACATCTCTGATAATTACCAGTTCAGTGCATGTTCTGGAACTAACGACCCTCTTGATCAACCATCATCTTAGCCATTAACCAAATAAACCGGGCTTTGAAACACATTATGCTCAACACACAAGGCAGCGATGCATGATAAACGGAGGCCGATCACATTCTGACAAGTTTCGATTTCAATAAAGGAAACACATGTTCAGGGAACAAAACATCTTTTAGTTTTAATCAAATCATCCTTGTACTTGATGCATGATTAGATCAACAGAATCTCAAACCTCTGAACAATATCAATAATCACATGAGAGAAAACAGCAATTTATATAATAGTTTGTATGTGTGATTTGTATATGTACATTTCTGAAATCCATACCTTAGACAGCTTCCTCTGATAACAGATGTATACTGTAATGTGGACTCATGCATTTTCTGTAAAGCTGCTTTGAAACGATGTGTGTTGTGAAAAGCGCTAGTTATGCAAGTATAAAAGAGGAGGAAAGTCCGTGTGTATTTACACTGAAGCTCCGTGTGCTTTGCACTACGGCTCTGGATTTCGATTTCATTAAAGGAAACATGTAGAGGGAACAAAACATATTTTAGTTTTAATGAAATCATCCTTGTTGTATTAATGCACGAACAGATCAATAGAATCTCAAACAATATCAATAAATGAGAGAAACTGGCGATGGATGTCATATGTTGCCCGTGTGTCGGCAGGTCTGTGACGGGGAAAGCCGAGCCTGCGATGCCGGGGAGACTGTACGTGCACCCCGACTCTCCGGCCACCGGCGCGCACTGGATGAGGCAGCTGGTGTCTTTCCAGAAGCTCAAGCTGACGAACAACCACCTCGATCCCTTCGGACATGTGAGCCAATATCTGTCTTATATGGATTCGCTTTGAAACTAACATTAACTCTTCCAGCAAACATATTATAAAATCATGTTGGATTGAATTGTGTAAAAAGCTATTTCTACCTGATTGAACTCCTAAAAATAGTTGTTTTGGAAAAAAATTGCACTGCAAAAATGTTTTCTTACTCAGTATTTTTGTCTTGTTTCCAGTCCAAATATCTAAAAATTCTTAAATCAAGATGCATTTACGAGTAAAATGCCATACGATATTATGTCTTGTTTTCTGGGGATATAAATCAAAATGAAGTGATTTGTTGCTTTTTTTAAAAAAAAGCAAAATTATCTGCCAATGAGGTCAGAAAAATAATCTTCATTCAAACAGAAACACGTTTTTTCTTTTTACCCCATTGGCAGATTATTTAGCCTGTTTTACGTAAAAACTCACTTCATTTTTATTTATTTTTTCCAGAAAACAAGACATAATATCGTATGGCATTTAACTATTTCAGTAAATGCATCTTGATTTAAGATTTTTTAGATATTTGGACTGGAAACAAGACAAAAATACGAAGTAAGAAAAGCATTTTTGCAGTGTACAACCAGTTAATTCAGATATAACCTTTTTTTCCAGTGTAGCACCAAATAATCACGGCAAACGCCCTGATTCCCTCAGGCGAGGCAGAGAGTGAGGCTTCGAGGCTTTAGGTAGCGTTTTGCGTGTGAATTGAACTATAGCTCCAGCTCAGGAAACACAGATCTGCAAAGGTGCCGCTGACAGACGCCAGATCAGAGTAATAACCGAAACACATCTTAAATCCAGTCATGATAATTGAGACAACAAGAGCGCCAGCAGCCGCCTCAGATGTGGACACCCGAACTGCAGATTACTCATTTACGCTCTGTAAACTGTTGTGTGTTAAAAGAAATTTAATTTTCTCCAGGTACCACGATCTTCCAGTTTACGCAAAGAAAGACCAGCTCAAACTCACAGTGATAATCTCAATCCAAGAGCCTGTGAATCAACATTTCTCAGATTACGAGTGCCTCATATGCATGTTTAGCTGTTTAGTCGATCAGGTTTGCTCTTCTGCCAAACCTCAGCTGGCAGAATGAAATCGGAGCCTTGCTGGAATGTGAGTCGAGTTGTAAATTTCTGTCCTGAATGTATTTTTGATTGGTTGCAGTGGTTCTTGGCGAGCCCCTTTTGCAGAAAGAGCACCCTGGGATTTATAAATGAAGTACGGCTTCTCGACCAAAATAACAATCTATCGGTTTGTTGTTCCAGGTGGTTGAAATAATTTCAGACCTATTTATAATTATAGTCTCAGAAGCAGGGCTGAACATGCGATGCTATAAGCTGGAACCTGTTAGGAAATACATAAAAACAGCCAATATTTCCAAACTCCGTCTTAATTAGACTCCAATGATGAGATAAAGATGTCTGAAAGAAACTCACAATAATTCCCATGTGGGTCACTTACCAAGCAAGAAAAAGCAATAGAACACAGTCTGAATTTTCCAAGTTCAAGGCTTTTTTAGGTTTGGCTTTGATCATTTTAGTCTCATTCATCAATATGCACACACACACACACACACACACACACTCCCTGCCTCTCAGCCATACAGAAATATCAGAGTTTGGATAACTGTGCTTCAAACTGTTTATATGTGAAGACAGTGTGTGATGAGTGATGGACAGAGGAACACAACGGCTGTTAATCTGCAGGGTTTCGGAGTGTGTGATGTCGGGAACATGAAAGCGTGGAGGAACACACACTGCCCTCAGCGATCGCTCACGGTCATTAGACTATCGCGCCGCCTGGAGACGCGGACACCGGCAGAACACACTCGCCACTGGGTGGTCCACCGAGACACTGATGTCCATGCAGATTTACTAATGTTATAAGCTGTTTTATTATGGCCTTTTAGTATGCTCAAGACTTTTATTTTGACATCACATTTTAAAGCAATGCATTTTTCTTTTCTTTTTTTGCAACAAATCATCTTGTCGATCTGGAGCAAAAGCAATATCCTCAGCTGAGAGCCATGTTTAAAGTTTACAGCGAGTTATGCTCTCCAAGTCTCGGTGTTGATTCGAGCCAAAAGCGGCTCAGAGGGACACACACACACACACACACACACGCACACACACACACACAACGATGGACTGATGTCACTGATCAAAGCAGAAACGCTGCAGTTGTTTGGAGAATGCATGCGAGGGGAAAACGCATGAAAATGGAAAAGAGGAATGTGTGTGTGTGTGTGTGTGTGTGTGTGTGTGTGTGTGTGTGTTTAAACTTGGCATCCACATCCAGAATGCAAAGTTTAGACAAAGTAGCCTACATTACACACACACACACACACACACACACACACACACACACACACACACACACACACACACACACACACACACACACACACACACACACACACACACACACACACACACACACATTTGACTTGGAAAAGAACAGGCCACAGAACCGAAAAGAACTTGAACAAAAAAGCAATATTCTATTGTAAAAGTGGCCAGCTATATGAGCTCTGGTTCTTAAACTCTCGTTTGAACAAAAAGTAGCCGGACAAGCGTTTAGAGACGGACAAAACTGTGTGCGCATATATTAAAATCCGAGACGCAAAGTATCTGTAACTAAGACACACACACACATAGGCTTGTGGAAAGAAAGTGGGTTTGTCAGGTTTAAGTGCGACAGTCGCGCAAGATTATTATTGATCTCAAATTAGCGTTTCTGAAAAATTAATGTGTTTAAAAAACGCAGGAAAGAAGAAAAAAGTTCATAGCAATGTATAATCGTTCTTCTTTCGCAATGACATTAATCATAGCATAATTTAAATGAAGTGTCTGTAGCTATATTATTGCAGGCCTATATTATCGAAGAAGATCTGTTAAATAATAGGCTGATCGTCATACTTAAGCTATTTTCTTTACAGATCATCCTGAATTCCATGCATAAATATCAGCCCAGGATCCACATCGTGAAGGCAGATGAAAATAATGGATTTGGGTCCAAAAACACCGCGTTCTGCACTCATGTGTTCCCCGAGACGGCCTTCATCGCAGTCACCTCTTACCAGAACCACAAGGTAGGAGGCATTGGGTCGAACATGTTTATCATGAGATCATTTTAAACATTCTAAGCATGAAGTTAGAAAATAGATTAGTTTGGTTTTTTGAGTGTGTGAATCATTGAATTAGTATAGAATTGTCTGCTTCAGGTCGGATGTGTGTGAGCTTGATTCCTGATTGGTCGAATGATTCAATCAAATTACGCGCCTAACTTTGAGATTGGCCCGAAAACAGTTAGAGTGCTCAGCTAGGCTATATCAAAAAATATTGTTGCTAGATTGAACTGGGAATTATTATTAAACTAATTAATATGATATTAATTTATGTAGGCTAACAAGCCATTATATATTATTAAAGTCCAAAACCAATTAAAGCTCGTGCACGAGATTCCGACTGTGATCAAGTTAATAAAGTAACGCGTGTATTATTAGATATCAGGATGAATTATATTCTAACTTAGAAAACAAAAAAAGAATAAAACATGCCCGAAATGTTTATGTGGCAACTAAATAGGATATTATGAAAACGTGATTTATTTATTTGTGGTAGCTGTTGTGATTCTCAGAATATTTCCATTCGTGAATTATAAATCCGATTGTTGTTTAATAGTTCAGCTCCCAAACCAAGACCTTTCTACCCTCGTGAATGTCATTCTCTGGAAAATACAGATACGGAAAGAATGCACAAATAAACTAAATAAAGAGATAAAACACGTCCTTAATTCTTATTATAGGATATGATGGCTTTTGTTCTTAACTATTTGCATAAGTTACACTTTTTGAAACTCGTTGACCAGAACTTGCTTCGGGTGTTTCTAACACTCATCTGGATCATGCGAGAACCACATTACACACCTCACTTTAATTCAGAACCTCTTTTGTTGTATTTATTCATTGATTGCGATTGGTGTAAAACTGGCGTTTGTTTGACGTGTTGAAGCTTCTGGTGTTTCGCTTTTAACACAAAGCCTAAAAAGTTGGTTTTTAATACACACGGAAGAAGTATATTAATTATTTACATAGCCTACATGCAACATCAAATTGTTAATTTAGCCGACGTCTTTAAACATATAGCCTATTTTTAAGAAAGCAATTCTACACACCTTAAAAGAGTAAAAGCACTTGCACCTGTATGTCATTAAAAATAATAGATTTTGAATAACCTTTTGGGTCTTCAGGTTGCAGCTAAACAATGTGTGGACCAGATTTATGAGCATGAGCAATAAGTTACAAGTTACAAAACACAATTTACCAGCGCATATATGCACATATTCTCCAACAATGTGTGGTTATTTCATGCGACTATACAAACGCCATATAGATCTATGCTAATATCACGGACTGCCTCGCTTTTTCGAAATGCAATAATCTGTACTTCGGTTAATCAAATTGAGCAGTAAAAATTAAGAGAGAAAAAAAGAACATAAAGACAAAAACAACAGGAAACTACAGTAACTACAGCATCATAAAGCAACTCTGCGAACAAGCGATTTGCACGCACGGGTCGCGCTCAGCAAATGCGACATCGCCGCATATCTCGAGTTTTTCTTTTTTCTTTTAGTAAAAGGTGCACATTAAGGACATCAAAGTGTCATTTACAAAACTACTCAATTCTGTGAAGTCTGCCAAGCGCACAGTGGGTTTATAAAAGCTCAAAGGTACTAGATCTCATCTCAAGTGAGAGCCAAAGCAATGTCAAAGATCAAGTCCTGTTAGGAAACACAGCACAGCAGCCAGAGAGAGAGAGAGAGAGAGAGAGAGAGAGAGAGAGAGAGAGAGAGAGAGAGAGAGAGAGAGAGAGAGAGAGAGAGAGAGAGAGAGAGAGACAGACAGAGAGAGAGAGAGAGAGAGACAGACAGACAGAGAGAGAGAGAGACAGAGAGAGAGAGAGAGAGAGACAGAGAGCCAGAGAGAGAGAGAGAGAGAGAGAGAGAGAGACAGAGAGAGAGAGAGAGACAGAGAGACAGAGAGCCAGAGAGAGAGAGAGAGAGAGAGAGACAGAGAGAGAGAGAGACAGAGAGCCAGAGAGCCAGAGAGAGAGAGAGAGAGAGAGAGAGAGAGAGAGTCACGTGGCTTTAGTAGATTTGCCAGTTTCACTCCTGATTGACTTTATTTGCAAATGCTTGACAACTTTTTTTGTGTTTTATGTACTTGTGTAAGGAATTTTCATTTTATGTTCTGTCTTTTATTCACTTTCACAGATTCACAGATTTTGTAATCAAATCAGATTATCACAATGATAATAGTAACACTTTACAATAAGGTTCATTAGTTAACATTAGTGAACTACCTTTGTTAACAAGAACTAAGAATGAACAATACTTCTACAGCATTTATTAATCTTAGTTAATATTAATTTGAAGATTTACTGATACGTTATTAAAATCAAAGGTTGTATTAGTTAACACCAGTTAATGCACTGTGATCTAACAATGAACAGCTGTATTTTAATTAACTAACGTTAACAAAGATGAACTAATACAGTAACACATGTATTGCTCATTGTTAGTTCATGTTAATTAACTAATGTTAACTAATGAACCGTACTGTAAAGTGTTGCCGAACCCTTTGTTTTTAAATGATGAACACTATTCACAAAAGGCAAAATATTTGACGTTGACTTTTGACATTTTATTTTATATCTCAGACTATGACAGGATTAATATTAATTATTGGTGCTTCAGATGTGGAATTATTAGACATTTTCAGACTTATGCAAAGACAAACTGGACACCAATCTTTCCCCAACGGACAGATGTTTTCCTACATTAGAGAAGCTTCAAACAAACCCGTTTCTGTGGGAGATTTCATCTTTTCATCCTCAGAAAACTAAACCACCAGTCATCATCATCCTGTAACATCCGATTACATGCCTTCAACGTCACGAGTGAAGACATTCAAGTGGTTTCATGTTTAATGTTTATGGTTGTTACAGTGGATTCCCCCATTAACAGAAACTCAGGACAATCATATATAAATCATCTTTTGGGTTTTCCTGCTTTGCCTGCCAAGATGTGCCATAGCCGTCCTTCTCACAGTCTCCTGTGGGCTCATTAATAACCAGAGATCTGGAGCTCAGATCAGGCGGAGGATCCCAGTGTTGGTTTCTAATGGATGAAAAGACTCACACAGTGTGTTGTGTTGCAGATCACACAGCTGAAGATCGAGAACAATCCCTTCGCAAAGGGCTTTCGTGGAAGCGACGACATGGAGCTGCATCGCATGTCCCGAATGCAGAGGTGAGGCCAAACCTGCCATAATCAGGCATAATCAGGCATAATCAGGCATAATCAGTTAACTATACTGATACACACACATTTCAGAGCTTCCGCCTCGTCACATAAACTATTCTGAACTTTCAAGTGTAGAAAACGTTCAAATATTTACTAAGTTAATATTAAACAGCAAGAACTTGCAATTGAGCATTGAATCATTATTATTTTTGGTCGAAGCATTGGGGATTTATGATGACAAATATTTGTTATTGAGAAGTAAAGTTTTTGATTAGTTCATTTATAAAGCACTATCTAACAATGTGCTGAACAACAGTAAAGTAAACCATATTAAAAGAAAACAGCACACACAGGTAAGACACCTAACACACACACACACACACACACACACACACACACACACACACACACACACACACACACACACAGGTAAGACACCTAACACACACACACACACACACACAGGTAAGACACCTAACACACACACACACACACACACACACAGGTAAGACACCTAACACACACACACACACACACACACACACACACAGGTAAGACACCTAACACACACACACACACACACACACACACACACACACATACTTGTTTTCCTACCATAAGGGGGTCCACCGTTTTTTGCCTAATTGTGGGGTCCACCATTTCCAGTGGTTCTACAGACTTATAAAAAATCAAGCAAGATAACAAAAATTTCCTAATAAGAAATATCACTTCAATATAACAAAATTCAAACAAAATTGTTTGCACATGCGTTTTTGTGTCACTTGTGGGGCCTGGATTAAACATTTAGGAGTTGTGGGGTCCGCTTTCATAGATACACACACATTTCTCATCTTTATATCTTAGCAAGGACCAAAGTCACTATCTGTAAAACATCAACTACTTCCATTATTTGCCCTTGATTACCATATAAACCTTTATAGATTATAATGTATATCCTCTAAATTAATCTGCACACGTCTATATTAGCTTAGCCATTAACATGGCATAAGCCAAAAGCCAATCTAGAGACTTTTCTAATTCAATGAGCCCTCAAATTTTGGTCACAGCCTGAACTTCTTCAGTCTGCAGGACACCAACTGTACTTTCTCTGCATTGTATTGGTTATTGAATGAACTGTGCGGTTTTGCTGAAGGGGATCTTGTTTGTCCCATGGTTACTTGTCCACTATTTCTAATGAAGTTGTGTTCCTAGCCAGTCATGTTCACTGCAGCTTAAAGATAATATACTCGTTTAAATTGAGGACTTCACATGAAAACTCCCTATTCATCTGATGAATAAAGATTAAGACCCAGTGGAATTATAGCACTAATACAGTGAGTAATATTTTACACAAAACACTGGATTAAAAAAAACAACTTTAAAACATGATTTGTCCTCAATGAACATATATTTGGTATTACACAATGTTGTTTTTTTTTTCAAAAAGAGGTTATACAACATTTTAATAACATTGACCAAAATAAATGTTACAGCAATAAACATGCTATAAGCAACTCAAGGAAACACAATCCAACAGTCTTTTTTTGTTGTTGCTATAAAACACTTAAGACAATTGACTGGATCTAACCCTTTTATATGTTATAGTATAAGACAACAAAGAACTTTAAAGGGTTAGTTCCCCCAAAAATGAGCATTCTGCCTTCATTCACCCACCATCAAGGCATTCTAAACCCATAAGAAACTTGTTCATCTTCAGAACACAACTGAAGATATTTGAATGAAACCTGAGAGATTTCCATCTTTCCATTTAAAAACCGTTCACCCTAAACTTTCAAACTTCAAAACATTCATAAAGAAAAAGTTATCAATGTGACAAATAACAAACAAGAAAATCGCATATGAGGCGAAGAATTATTAGTAACCAGGAAAAATGAGAATAATTGTGTGCGCTGCAGCGATGCAAAGTCCAGTTCACAGTTATTGCATTGGTGGAGAATATGAATAATAGATTGATTAAGTGAGATCAACAATAGCACAAAAACAGGGCAGAGCAATATATAACAAACAAGGAAAAGGGCATACGAGGCAAAGAATCACTATTAACCAGAAAATGTGTATAATTGTGTGTGCTGCATCAATGCAAAGTCCAGTTCACAGTTATTGCAATTGTTGGATAATGTTAAGTGGGTGGATTAAGTGAGAGCGCATTCACATTATAAAACAGGGATTAAACCACATGGATTACTTCTACGTTATAAATGCTCTGAAGCTTGAAAGTTTAGGATGAACAGAGTAGCAATGTGTTTCCTAAGTTTTGTTGAGGTTAGTGCTTTGGGGTGTTTGATGTCATCACATTCGTTCACAAACTGCCTAATGCAATCGGAACCCCTCAAATAATGGACAGAGAGAGGCAATGCAAACAATGGAGGGAACAGAAATCTCTCAGGTTTCATTCAAAACATATTTTATGTTCCAAAGATGAACTAATTTCTTATGTGTTTGAAATGACAAAAAAAAGAGTAAATGACAACTAACCCTTTAAGAGGATAATACAATGAAAACAACTAAATGTAAACTGTTGAAAACACTTAGAATGTATATCCCGATGTAAATGCTAGTGGGAAGGCATCCAATACGTTGAGCTACCTGTATTTCACTGTACTTTCCTTCTTATGGCAGAAATACGATTTTTGATGAAGTATTTGACCGCCTTCCAGTTTCGATTTCCTAACGCTTGAGCTTCTGCATCAACGCAGCGCTGACAGTCCTTTTTCCCTGGAACTTGGCTCCTCACAATGAATTTCCTTAGGTGTCTTTCTACTGCCGCACATTCATCTGTTGTCCAGCTTCTTTTGACAGCAGTTTCTTTACCTAAGTAAACATAAAAAGAACATGTTATTAAGTTTAGGTTAATGTCTTAAGTTCAGGATTTTTAAACCTTAATCTGAACTGAAAGACTATTGTATTGATCACACAGGTCATTCATTGCCATATTGACTTGGTTCAGAGGCTAAAAGTACTCTTAGTTTGTTTCTGAATAAAACATTTGACTAATAATAATAATAATAATAAATCAGTGCAATCCAGTAAAAGGTGTGGTAGCACTTTATTTTGATGGTCCCCTTTAGACATTCTGTTAACGGAGTAACATTGCACCTACATGTCAACTAACTCTCATTACAGCATTAGTAGACCGTCTACTTAAAAGTATTTTATACAATTTTGGCAAATATACTTTGTTGTACGGACATTTTTATTTTAAAAACAAGGCAAAGATACTCGATTTTTACAGTCTCTATCTCATATTTTATGTATTGTCCTGTTAAACACAGCAGTCTCACATCGATGGGAATATGCATATGGAAATGATATGCAGATGAATATATTAAAACTTGTGTAAACGCAAAATCTTCCCTTTGTGCATCCCACACTTTTGATTAAATCCAAGCAAATCGTTATAGAGTTCAATTTTTCTTTTGATCATATAATGAAAATGTTTAACCCCAAAATTCTGTCATCATTTACTCACCATAATGTTGTTCCAACCCTGTATGAGTTTCTTTCTTCTGCTGAACATTTTAAAGAATGTGGGTAACCAGAGAGTTGACGGCACCAATGACGTTCATAGTAGGAAAAAAAATACTATAGAAGTCATTGGTGACATCAACTGTCTGGTTACAGATTCTTTAAAATGTCTTCTGTGTTCAGCAGAAGAAACAAACTCATTCAGGTTTGAGGTTGTAAATCAACTATAATCAGAATATTAGACTGTGTAAACAAAACCTATTGTGACAGCTATCAATGTGCAGTGATCAAAAGTAAAGATTTGATAAAATAATATAATTCAGAATAAAGCTTTCTGTCTTCAAGACGAACGGGACAAATCAATCCACTTAACATTTCTAAGCTCACCTCTCTTTTTTGCCGACTTTCTCTGGTATTGGGAATGCAGCGTGGAAGTAGGTTCTTGTGTGGATGTAGGTTCTTGTGTGGATGTAGGTTCTTGTGTGGATGTAGGTTCTTGTGTGGATGTAGGTTCTTGTGTGGATGTAGGTTCTTGTGTGGATGTAGGTTCTTGTGTGGATGCCACACTGTCCTCAACTTCAGGCTCCTGTACGTCTGGAATAAAGTCATCTGAGTGCAAAAAAAAGTTTGAGGAAAAATAAAAATCAAAATATAAACTAAGGATCAATTATGCATAAAATTTGTGTCATGGTGACATAAAAAGCAATGATCAACAGTACAAGTTTATAAATATTCAGTATATGGCACGAGTCTTGCAGATATGTATTGTGAAAAGCGCTATACATAAACAAATCGAGTTGAACAACAAATTACACATGGTTTCCATAATTCTACAATACAGTGGTAGAGAGAGCCGGTTTAAATTAGACTTGCATTCACACTGGGAGCACAATTTAAATGTATGCCCTTGGCAGATACTTTCTCCCCAAAGCAACTTACAGAACACATTACAGTGGCAATAGCCCTGGAGCAATGGGATGAATCATCTTGCTAAAGGACACAATTCTTGTGGAGATCAACTACCTTTGGATAACTATACCTGTGGTGTAGCTTACTGTGCCACACAATCAACTGGAAACAATGTCAAACATTGCCCACATGCAACAGGCAGCATGTCAAAAACATGTCAACTATTAATTTAAACTGAAAGGTTATATTAATGCAACATCCAAATATGTGCAATCCTGTAATGATTGTGCAATAACATCTACATTTAATTGTCTAATTTAAATGAGAGATCTTTCATAACCAATTTTTTTTAAATCATACAAACATACCTTCCTCTTGTGAACACCCATCCATGTCAACAGTCTCTAAAACAGCAAGTAATAGAATATGAATGAGCTGTAAACCTGAAACTGCAATCAATCTGTCAAGAGTATACAAAATGGCTACATAAATAGCTGAATAGACTAAAATTATCAAGTTAGTCACATTATAACAATAAAACCTGCCCTCTTCTTCAGTATGTTGAGGTCAAATACTTCAACTCTGTTATAATCAATTCTATTCTTTTACTTATCAAATACTATCTGCTATTCTAAAAGAGAACGATTTATAGATGGACAATGCTGTGCTTTTTAACTTTCCTTAAAGGGATACTTCACCGTTTTTTCATATTAAACTATGTTATTCCCTTAACCAAGACACTTGCTTGACCCCAAAGGAGTTTAATAAATCTGTAAACGCAGCCCCTAACACATCATTTGAATTATCTACGTGTATGTTAAAATCTCCAACAATTAATGCTTTATCGACGTTGACCAATAGATCTGAGAGAAAATCTGCAAACTCTTTTAGGAAATCAGCGCAAGGCCCTGGCTAGAGATAATAGGGATTTTTTTCTTATATCTGAGAGCGTAACATTTAATACAAGTACTTCAAACGAATTAAACTTGTCACGTTCAGACGCGACGTAGGTGTGCTAGTGATAAGTGCTAGTGACAGTTACACAAGTAGTATAACTACTCGTGTAACTGTTTTTAAATAGGGAAAACATTGATGTGTTTGGTCACTTCTAAATTCATTGCTGTTAGATACCATTGAATATACTGGGCTAAGCTAAGTGCTATCAAAGTGTCATGGCGCGCCAGAGCGATTAAGTGCAGGCACTGAGATGAAAGAGGTATGTATCAACTCGTCTTAGTTAAGGGAATAACAGTTTAATATGAAAAAACGGTGGAGTATCCCTTTAATAATAAAAAAAGACTTAATACCAGTCACATCAAGCTGAATTTCATCCAGATTCTTCCCCTTGTATTCTCCTAGCCGTCCCTGTTCCAGCGCTAGAAGAACTTTGCTTATTTTAGCAAGCTGGAGGGTGCCCTCTGGAAGGCGGTAGTGCTTTCTGTGGACCTCAATGTTATGCCCAAGGAAATCTGCCAATTGGTCAAGTTCTGTAGTCTTGAGATTCAGAACAGTCGACAGAGTAGCAATGTGTTTCCTAAGTTTTGTTGAGGTTAGTGCTTTGGGGTGTTTGATGTCATCACATTCGTTCACAAACTGCCTAATGCAATCGGAACCCCTCAAATAATGGACAGAGAGAGGCAATGCAAACAAGTATCCGTTTTCACTCAGTACTCCACATTCTTCTCGCTTTTCAGTCAGAGTATCGAGCGATTCTCTCATGACCGGGGTCAGGAGAACAGGGACTTTCCTTCCTCTCTTTCCTACTATGGCAATCCGAACAAAATGTTTGCAAAGCTTCTGCTCAAGTGCTGTAAGGGCTAGGTTAACATCTTCGTGTGTCTCTGATGTATCCTTTGACAGGAACGCCGACAAGGACATTCGGGATACTTCTCCTGCTCTTCGTCGGTTGAAGAGGATAACTTGCGCCAGGGTCACTTTAGCAAGGTCCTTCCAGTTCAAGGGAGAAGGCTCTTCTTGCAGGGCATTCAATTGCTTCTGCTGTTTCTCAGACAAATAGAAATGAAGTCTGTGGACATCTTGTGTGAATGGTAGAATCTGAGGAGAATTCCACTTTGTCTGGTTAAGCTGAGTTAGCGCTTGGCTTGCAATGTCAAATTTCCAACTTTCTTGGTATAGCAGTGCAAATTCCTCAGCATCTTTGGTAGTCTGTGTATCTTTCATCTTCAATCCTTCAGATTTGATAAACATGGCTAAAGCATGCAAGCCATGTCCAACTTTGCGAGCAAGAGACGGACGTTTATATTTGCCAGTTTCACCATTGAATCCAGCTAGGCATCTTGCAGCCGAGACAACATGGGTGTACTTTTCAGGCTTTATGAGTTCTTTGATTGTCTTCACATGTGTCAACTTTTTTGCTTCCAGTAACAGTCTGCCAAGCTCTCTCAGTTTTTGTCGAATATATTGGTGCTGGCTTATTACATACTCATTCTTTCTGAACTGTCTGTAACCATACTCAAGAATGCAGCGGTCTTCCTTAATAGCAACTGCAACCTCATCCTGATTCATACCACTTAAGAACTTCCAGTACGCGTCGCTAAATCCAATTGGAGCAGGTTCAGCAAATGCACACAAAGCTTGAACTCTTGTTTTACCTCGTTTAGATGTCTTACCCTGAGGCTTGAAATTACAGACCTGAAAATGACGCCACATCACTCTTTTTCGGAACATTCCATAGCAATAAACACAGTGCATGAATTCTTGTCCATCTGTCATTTTCTTTGGCTGCTTCCATGGGATGAGTTTGCCTTTGCGACTCTCCAAAACTTGAGTGTTGTGTTCAAAGTTACCCTTGTTTCGGATAAAATCCAACTGTCGTCGCCTTTCTTTTGAATTCTTTGGCAAGCTTAATGCCTTTGCGACCTCAACCACATCGCTGTGTCTACGCGACAAGTGTCTTGACATTTTCTGAACTACCTGTCCACAATACAAGCAGTGATGTTTTTTATTATATCTTCTGGAACCATCCTCCTTTAAAACTGGATTAACAAAGATCGATGGCTCTTCTTCAGGTGTCATTGAAACACTCGTCTCCTTGTGTTTTCCTTCTAGGCTATCAGGAAATCTTTGTACCGAGTCATGACTTGTTTCAAATCTTCTGCTCTGACTGGACTTAAATCGACTCTGACTTGAAGACTCACTTTTGTTCTGACTGGACTTAAATCGGCTATGACTTGAAGACTTGTTTCTGCACTGACTAATGGATGACATTTTGAAATTCTTCCTTTTATTTTCCAGGGATAACTCCAAGCTGCAGTCACTGTCATTGCTTTCCTCCCTGGGATTTGGAATATACTCATCTTCACTATCGCAACATGAGTCATCGGATTCTACAAGACTCCTTTGAATCTTTCAAAAAAAAAAAAAAGTTAAAAAGGATTAGTCCCCCCAAAAAAGACAAAAAAGAAATTTGCTCACCTTCATCCCAGATATGCATGACTATTGTTCAGTGACCTTTCATAACATGACTGAAATAAATACACAACTCGTTTTGACCAGCAGTTATGGACTACTGTAAGAAGCGTCTTTAACATGGATTTATAAAACAGAGCGCTTTCTTTCAATTGTATCGACATGGATTATCATTAATCAAGTCTTGAAAATGTTGGTTACCATCGGCTTCCATTCCATGTCTCAATATCTAAAAGTTTATTTTCTTAAACTACTCATGTGAGCAATAAAGGTCATGCACATCTGGAATGGGATAGAGTAATTTGAGAATTCTTACATTTTAATCCTTTAGTATGATAAACTGACCATTGCATATTGGGATGACATACATTCTATAGGGGCGTTAAGTAAAATGTAGATTAAGTTTAATCCAAGTAAATGAAATTAGAAACGTACTGTTGATAACGATTAGACCAAGAGCCTAAAAACAAGAGAATATAGAGAAAAGCATAAAAGGGCACACCCCTATCAATATTATTTGGAGAAACAATTGACTGGCATCAGGTAGGGATGCTCCGATACCACTTTTTTCAGAACCGATCCGATACCAAAAATTCAAAGTATCGATCGATACCGATCCGATACCAACACAGTTTTTTTTAAATCAAGTAGAATTTATGTAACTCTTTGTGTGTTGAACTCTGATAAGCACTCTTTTGTGTGTTAAACACAATCTACTTAATACAGACAACTTCATTATAAAGAAAAACTAATTCAAAAAATATATGATCATAATCTATGACAAAAATGCTATTATAAACTAGATTAGTGGATAATTCAGCAATAAAATTTAGTCTAGAAAAATCACGAGTCGACAATAATTGTATAAAATCTGAACATTTAGTGAAAAAAACAAATAAGAGACAATAAATGTAACACTAAATCTGGTAAAACGTTACACATTGCTCTTTGTATTGTTGTAAAATACATTCATGAAAAACAAGATAAAAATCAAAAAGATAAATTATTTTATAGCTATAGGCTACTATAAAATTGAGACATGTTTTAAATGTATAGCACTGCTGTTTAATGAGGCAGCAACATATGATAGATAGAACAAGAAAGGCTATTAATAATCTTTCATTGCGTCACTGTATTATGATTATGAAAGGCTGCAATACAGTGCGGCACAAAGCGCTTATGCGCATCCCGAGCGCAGAATGATGCGCTTGAAGCAACACGGAATCGCGCGTCGAGTCCGCATTGAAAAGTTCAAAGCACAAACGAAAGACATATCGCATAGTGTATTATACAGTATCTATCTATGCAATAGTTTATTAAACCTTTTCTTTTAACAGTTTTAAATTTTAGTTACTGTGCGTGTGAAGAACAATTATAGTGCAGCTGACTCCAGTGTTGTGATCTAACAGACACCCGGCCGGTAGAAAGTAACAGGATTAAGTTACAGCAATAAAGTCTAGCAAGATAAAGTTGTTTTATGCGAAACCATAGAGCTTTATCTACAGATCAAGTATAATAAGAGTAACATTGAATCATCTTGGAGAGGGTTTCATCATGTTGACTGACTCGTAACCGAAGGCGACGCGCTGTTTGAATGCTGAATGGAGAATGAATGACAGCCGCAGCGGAGGCAAAAGTTTACGTGATTTTGAATTTAATGACTTAAATGTTCATTTCTATCTCACATTATACTATAATGGCTTAAGAACACTTGTAATATAGTACACGAAAACTTTATGGTGCTTTATAATGTTTTTGTGCCTTTTGTGGGGCTTAACAATAACACAGAATAGTAGGCTATACGCACAATATCGGATTTGGATCGGCCTCGTCTGACCGATACCCCATCCGGCAAAAATGGCAGTATCGGACCCGATACCCGATACGAATATCGGATCGGAGCATCCCTAGCATCAGGTAAATGAGTGAAATAACTAAAGTTACTAGTACTATAGTTTGACTATAAACTATTTAAGGCTCAAGTTTCTGGAGATGTGCATTTGACTCCTCTCTAGTCGCATCACAGGCTATAAAAATATTTTTAAAAAATGTATTTTATTAATGTTTACCTTTATCGTTACACAAAGCTGTTAGATCGAGTTCCAATATGAACAAAGTTTTCCCTTATTACGTGAGGAGAGTAAAGGCCCCGATATACTCACGGCGAAGTTCTTGTATTTCGCTTGGGGGTAAAATTGTTTTGAAGTACATGATCAGCGGTATGTCGTTAAACATCTGACGCCGCCCACACTGCGTTAGTTAGCACTAACCATTAAGTGATATAATGTATGAAAAAATTAGGCTTACAGGGCGGTGACAGTTTCTCCTCGGCCTTTGTGAAGCCATTTCAGACATAGAAGTGGAAGGCTCATCCATGCTGTCATCACTTGACTCATTAAGAGGAACAGAAAAATCTGGTACTCTATCCATCTGCAAAAAGGGAATTATGTCATGTATGATTATGCATTTTTGTTCACATTCTATGGAAATCTAATACAGGGGAAATATTTTGGTAGAAATGTGCCCAGAGTGTCAGAGACATACCAAAATATTTTTTGGAACAACTTCATTGTCTGACTGCAGACTAGAATCCTCATCAGTTTCATCTATTATACTCTCATTTGAGTCAATCAGAGGATCAGAAAAATCAGCTACTCCAACCACCTGCAAAAAAGGAGTTTCAATTTCAAGATGTAATACATTTTGGCTTACATTCTATTAAAATTAGTCACGGGGAAGTACGTTTGAACCATTTATAGAAACAGCAGCATTTTAAAGTACAGTATCTGAAGCATACCTGAATGTTTCCATTCCTCGTCTTCTTTCGAACAACATCACAGTGTGGAGTTGGAGGGTTGTCTTTAATATACTCATCCGTCTCATCACTTTCGGGATAGTTCACTAGGGAAAACCCTTTGATGGTAAATACCTAAATATAATTAAACAAAATAAATACACATTAAGAGTTAATATTAGCACAAACATGTGGACACGCTACTAATAATAGAAAACATATCTAGTAGGGGTGGAACGGTACACAGAAGTCACGGTTCGGTTCATACCTCGGTTCAGACATCACGGTTCGGTACGATTTCGGTACAATGGAGGGAAAAAGCAAAACAAAAATGCAGAAGGCATTGTATTTTTTAAATAAGTTTTATTAATAAAGGCATAGAACCAGTTTATTTGTAGTGCACTGACAATAGTTTTATATAATTAGTTTATTAATTAAATTAATAAAAAGACAAAAAGACCTTGCGATATGTTTGGTAATTGTACTATTCATTTAAAATTATTTTGCTATATTTCAGATCAATATATTTGTTTTCCTTAATTTTAATTAACATTATTAATTGGCAATGTAACATTATTCTCATCTGAATTATAAATAATTGATTTCTGTATAAAATAATACTACCATTAAAAACACATTCGATTTTCTTTTTTAATCAATGTAGAATGTGTAAGATTAGTGCTCCGAGGACAAGAAATGAAAACCAATGCAATATGATGAATGTCCAAAAGACAGACTGTTTTGAAATGGAGTTGGATAAATATGTTTTGCTTTTAAAACAGTGTGTATGTGATTTTGGTTGGGTGACAGTTGTAGGTTACAGTTTGACAAGAGTTTACAGTGTGACAAAAGCACAATGTTGTGTTTTATTGCGAGTGTACACAAATATAAGTAAACACTTTGCAGGTTTAATGATCTGTATAAACAAAATGACTCTCTCTCTCTCTCAGTTCGATCGCGCCTGTGCGCCTCTCTCTCTCTCGCACACACACACTCCAGCATTGCAATCTTGACATCGCAGCCTGTTCATTATGCGGTCACGGTCACACCAAACGCGAATAGAGCTTCAAATTCGCGTCTAGTTCGACGCTAGTCCAAAGCGAATAGGACGCGCGTAGCCAACGTTTGAAGTGAACGCGCGTTCAGAGCTAAGCCGATGGTACAGATTATGTGTCCCTAAAGAACCCGCGTATCTAACAGTAGTTCCACATTACATTAATTAATTTGCACGCGAGTTTTATTTATTTTTATACCGTGTATTCTCCGTGTAAATTCGTGCACCGAACCGTGACGCCCGTACCGTTTCGATACGAATACATGAACCGTTCCACCCCTAATATCTAGGTATGGTACATCTAGGTGTATCTAGGTTGACATTGGAGCGAGCATTTGAGGGGAGCCCCCCATAAAGCCAAGACTAGAAATGTGTGTGTGTGAGGGCCCCATAAAGCCAAGACTAGAAATGTGTGTGTGTGAGGGCCCCATAAGGCCTAGACTAGAAATGTGTGTGTTTGAGCTTAACTGTGAATTCATTCGTTTGAGGGGAGGGCCCCATAAAGCCTAGACTAGAAATGTGTGTGTGGGCCCCATAAAGCCTAGGCTAGAAATGTGTGTGTGGGCCCCATAAAGCCTAGACTAGAAATGTGTGTGTGTGAGCACTTGACATGCGCAACGAGGGCGAGACTAGAATAGATTGTGATGACAGAGTCGACGTTACTCCTTTACCTGTGTGACGACAGCATCTTTGTTGGAGTCATCATGGGAAGAGTGATCTGTTAGGGATGTTTTGGTCTCTAGAACAGAAGTCTGCTGCTTTGGCTCCTGGAAATCAGACAAAAAAACAACAGAAACCAAAGTTAACAAAAGTTAGCTCATGTGAAAACAGTTTCTCATCTAGCACAGCTGAAATATAAGAGCATACACTCATCTTTTCTAGAGGTAACAGCAACAAATAAGATGTTGCAATGCATTACATCCAAAATACTCATTCTGAACATGCAGCAGCTTGAGAAGTGTTGAATTACACCTGCAATTACACTACTTTAAATATTGACAGGTGTTGTACCAATGATGTAAAATCCCTAAGAGTGAGATCCATACGTGAGGGCCCCATAAAGCCAAGACTAGAAATGTGTGTGTGTGAGGGCCCCATAAGGCCTAGGCTAGAAATGTGTGTGTGTTTGAGCTTAACTGAATTCATTCGTTTGAGGGGAGGGCCCCATAAAGCCAAGACTAGAAATGTGTGTGTGGGCCCCATAAGGCCTAGACTAGAAATGTGTGTGTGTGAGCGCTTGACATGCGCAACGAGGGCGAGACTAGAATAGATTGTGATGACAGAGTCGACGTTACTCCTTTACCTGTGTGACGACAGCATCTTTGTTGGAGTCATCATGGGAAGAGTGATCTGTTAGGGATGTTTTGGTCTCTAGAACAGAAGTCTGCTGCTTTGGCTCCTGGAAATCAGACAAAAAAACAACAGAAACCAAAGTTAACAAAAGTTAGCTCATGTGAAAACAGTTTCTCAACTAGCACAGCTGAAATATAAGAGCATACACTCATCTTTTCTAGAGGTAACAGCAAGTGTCACAGCAACAAATAAGATGTTGCAATGCATTACATCCAAAATACTCATTCTGAACATGCAGCAGCTTGAGAAGTGTTGAATTACACCTGCAATTACACTACTTTAAATATTGACAGGTGTTGTACCAATGATGTAAAATCCCTAAGAGTGAGATCCATACGTGAGGGCCCCATAAAGCCTAGACTAGAAATGTGTGTGTGTGTGGGCCCCATAAGGCCTAGGCTAGAAATGTGTGTGTGTTTGAGCTTAACTGTGAATTCATTCGTTTGAGGGGAGGGCCCCATAAAGCCTAGACTAGAAATGTGTGTGTGGGCCCCATAAGGCCTAGACTAGAAATGTGTGTGTGTGAGCACTTGACATGCGCAACGAGGACAAGTCTAGAATAGATTGTGATGACAGAGTCGACGTTACTCCTTTACCTGTGTGACGACAGCATCTTTGTTGGAGTCATCATGGGAAGAGTGATCTGTTAGGGATGTTTTGGTCTCTAGAACAGAAGTCTGCTGCTTTGGCTCCTGGAAATCATACAAAAAAACAACAGAAACCAAAGTTAACAAAAGTTAGCTCATGTGAAAACAGTTTCTCATCTAGCACAGCTGAAATATAAGAGCATACACTCATCTTTTCTAGAGGTAACAGCAACAAATAAGATGTTGCAATGCATTACATCCAAAATACTCATTCTGAACATGCAGCAGCTTGAGAAGTGTTGAATTACACCTGCAATTACACTACTTTAAATATTGACAGGTGTTGTACCAATGATGTAAAATCCCTAAGAGTGAGATCCATACGTGAGGGCCCCATAAAGCCTAGACTAGAAATGTGTGTGTGTGTGGGCCCCATAAGGCCTAGGCTAGAAATGTGTGTGTGTTTGAGCTTAACTGTGAATTCATTCGTTTGAGGGGAGGGCCCCATAAAGCCAAGACTAGAAATGTGTGTGTGGGCCCCATAAGGCCTAGACTAGAAATGTGTGTGTGTGAGCGCTTGACATGCGCAACGAGGGCGAGACTAGAATAGATTGTGATGACAGAGTCGACGTTACTCCTTTACCTGTGTGACGACAGCATCTTTGTTGGAGTCATCATGGGAAGAGTGATCTGTTAGGGATGTTTTGGTCTCTAGAACAGAAGTCTGCTGCTTTGGCTCCTGGAAATCATACAAAAAAACAACAGAAACCAAAGTTAACAAAAGTTAGCTCATGTGAAAACAGTTTCTCATCTAGCACAGCTGAAATATAAGAGCATACACTCATCTTTTCTAGAGGTAACAGCAAGTGTCACAGCAACAAATAAGATGTTGCAATGCATTACATCCAAAATACTCATTCTGAACATGCAGCAGCTTGAGAAGTGTTGAATTACACCTGCAATTACACTACTTTAAATATTGACAGGTGTTGTACCAATGATGTAAAATCCCTAAGAGTGAGATCCATACGTGAGGGCCCCATAAAGCCTAGACTAGAAATGTGTGTGTGTGTGGGCCCCATAAGGCCTAGGCTAGAAATGTGTGTGTGTTTGAGCTTAACTGTGAATTCATTCGTTTGAGGGGAGGGCCCCATAAAGCCTAGACTAGAAATGTGTGTGTGGGCCCCATAAGGCCTAGACTAGAAATGTGTGTGTGTGAGCACTTGACATGCAGCACGAGGGCGAGACTAGAATAGATTGTGAGACTAGAATAGATTGTGATGACAGAGTCAACGTTACTCCTTTACCTGTGTGACGACAGCATCTTTGTTGGAGTCATCATGGGAAGAGCGATCTGTTAGGGATGTTTTGGTCTCTAGAACAGAAGTCTGCTGCTTTGGCCCCTGGAAATCATACAAAAAGTTCTAAGAAACAGATCATGCATATGAGATCACATAGCTATGCATAGATAATCAGGTTAATATACGATTTATAATGAAATACATATGGTAGAAAACAGATGTAGCTGTGCTATTCAGCACTTAAAAAAAAAAAATTAAAATCAGTATAGCTAATATAACCAACTCACCTTTTTACGCCATGGCCATTGTGAATCACCATAGTTGTATTCGATTTCACTTCCTATTTCAATTTTCTTCACAGCAAATAGACACAAATGTGGCCTGTCGTTTACTACGATTTTTTTCATGGTGCAGTTTGGAGATTTGTGGTTGTCATTAATCAATCTTCCAAGGGAGCGGTCTTCTTTGGATGCATCAATACTAAAATAAATAAGAAACCCACCCTTTAGTTGTTGAACTACAATACCAAATTTCACCACCCATAAAATGATTGACAGCAGGGGGACTTCAAGACTTATCATTGGAATTAACTGCTGCGGTTCACCAGCCATGTGCGATTAAAAGATTGGTCCTGCTGTTGTTCATTCATCAGCTACTCAATAATGTGTGTTACATGTCTTCATTAGAATTTTCAACATCTCTACAAAACATGCGTGTTTCCATGCTCACCACCAGTGACGCTTCTGCCACTCAAATTCAAACAGAAATGTGCTCTGTAACTCAGTGTAGTCTCTTGCCCGGCATTCTTCTGCTGAAATGAGTTCACCCCTGTACTCCAAAACAAAAGCTCCGGCTTCCACAGGCTGGGTAGTAAACACTCCTCTTCCTATGAGGACAAACAATTAAAAATACATTTAACTGGAAGAAAAATGTGTTGTCTTAACCCTTCACATACAGATGTGGTATAACTAGTGTTGTCAAAAATATCGATACTGAAATATCTGAACGGTACCAATACTAATTTCGAGTGTGTGCGCACAGAGGGCTACCCGTCATGGTTCATTGCAATTTAGCTTTTTAAATAGCATAGCATTTATTTACACAAATACATAATAAATTACATTTTGATGTTTGAAAGCATTTTTTTTACAGTCTATGTTTGAAAGTCTCTAGGTTTACACCGCCACGCGCATGCCCAGTGTTGGTGAATGGTCACGTGATCCACGTTTTCAGTCGTTTTAATGTGGCCCGAGATCAATTCTAATATGCAGCTAAAACGCTGGTTTGGACTGAGATCGTATTCGTTTTAATTCTCCCTTTCTAAACTAAAACGCAGTAGTGTGGATGGGGTCTGTGATTCAGGTTATTAACTAGAGACCGACCGATATGGATTTTTAGGGGCCGATACCGATAAAAAAAGACAGATACCGATATCGGCCGATATTATTTATGTGTATATTACAATACAGTAGCAATATTATGTATATGTGTATTATAGTACAGTACCAGTCAAAAGTTTGGACACTTTCCTATTGGTGTGTACAAACTTTTGATGGGTACTGTATATAGAATACACAGTATAAAATTTTTTTTTTTGCAATGACCACTCAAATGTAGGGTTAGGTATCGGTTGGGTTTTATCCGATACCAGTACCTACTCGGTATTTTTTAAACGGTTCCAGTGCTTAAACGGTTCTTGAAACGGTACTTAAGAAAACGAAACCGCACACACTTTATCAAAAAATAATACCCTTTTATTTACAGGGCCAAACTGGACACAATATTTACTTAAATCTTTAAACAATATAAATACAAGTAACATACGGTAATAATAAAACCAATATAAAATATTTTTTTTTACATTAGGCTACATTTTACACATTTACATAATATCAAATAAAACAATATTGAATCAAACAATGTAATAATAGTGGAGATTAATAGAGATTACGAGCAGGCAGAGCTGCCAACTCTCACGCATTGACCGTGAGACTCACGATCTCACGCCACACATCCATTTTCTCACGCAGAGAAAAATCGCGGACAAAGAGGACACTGACACCGACAGACAAGACAGAGAAGGTTACTTTTGATATGGAACAAATCCACAACTGTCAGATTCTGTCAATATTTTTACGAGATTCACACAATAAATAACGTTTTGGCTCTTAGAAATGTGACAGATCGCTGTAGCGCGTCAGTTCAAACGGCACGTGATACAGCAGCCTACAAATCCACTGCTTCTTAGCTACGCAGCGTTAAGTGAACCTATGAAAGAGAACATCTCTGGTTACTGGTGTAACCTATGTTCTCTCAATAGGGAACGAGACGCTGCCAAGCTCCTCGCGCTGCCGACCAGCTTCCTTTTTCGGCAGAGAAATCTGAGGAGCAGATGGCGCGCGCGCCAACATAATATGAAGACGTAAGTGCGTGGAGGCGGCGCCCGCGCCATTAGCCAATGTATTGGCTTGATTCTATATGGGATTCAGACTATCGGCACACCCAGAGGGCGTTCTGACGCGTAACTTTACACGTGAAATGCAGCCAAACAAACCTTGCGAGCAAGAGCGCGGCAGCGCGCATGCGAGACAGAAGAGACTGTGCGTGTGTGTGTGTGCGCACGCGCGCATGTGCCTAATTAAGTCAGGCACCGAAATTGTCGTTCTTATTCGGTCCGGTTACTACCGTTTACGTCGGAACCGGTTCCCTATTGGCACCGAGTTTCGGTACCCAACCCTACTCAAATGAGGTGATCAAACACTTGTGTGACAAAGATATGTAATGGAGGCAGGGTGAATGATAGAATGAGAATGATACATTTGAGCTGTAACCAAACTAGTTTGCATTGCATGTTATATTATTCTAAATACTGTTGCATAATCTTCACTAACGACTTTGTATTTTAATTTAGTCACATTATATAAAACATAACTTGTACCAATAAATATCAAAAGTGTCACTGACAAAACCTTATTATCTTCTATTTTTAGTCTTAATTCCTCTAATCTCTACCAGTGGAGGAATAACTCAGATCTTTTTACTAAAGTAAAATTAATAATATCATAATGAAAACGTTTTTAATTTCATATGTACAGTGGTCTAATAAAACATTGGTACCTAGTCAACCGTTATCTGAGATTTGTTTTCATGATAATCGAATGTAAAGAGTTTTATCTCTAAAAACTGTTTAGCGTATAACGCTAGTAATCTCTAAAAACTGTTTAGCGTATAACGCTAGTAATGGGGGCATATAATAAGTAAAAAGAAATCGCTAGTTTATACCACTAACAAGGCTCAAAATAGCCCCACATGAACACAGTAACATAATGAGGGTCCCTACATGCAAAACGAAGCATTGAGAACTGTGTAAGTGTACAGACCGATAAAGATAAAGATAAAGACAGTCCACTTCGTGTATACAGACAGGAGCCATCTTTGGAAAACAGTCTCGACTAATCAAACCACGAACGCCATTCATACAGTTCAGAAGTTCACTGAACTTCATACAGTTCAGCTCACTTAGCACGTCGTTCGTGGTTTGATTAGTCGAGACTGTTTTCCAAAGATGGCTCCTGTCTGTATGGTCTGTATACACGAAGTGTATTATATGCCCCCATTACAAGCGTTATACGCTAAACAGTTTTTAGAGATAAAACTCTTTACATCCGATTATCATGAAAACAAATCTCAGAGAACGGTTGACTAGGTACCAATGTTTTATTAGACCAAAGGTTCATTTTGCACCGGAGTTCTCCTTTAATAAATAAGAAGTAAATATAGCGAACAATAGATAATCTCAACATGGAGGCGCCGGCGGGTGAACTGGAGCTCGTCTCATAAATGAACAGAAACTCAGCATATAGACCAGGGGCCGTATTCACAAAGAATTTTATCTTACCACTAGGAGTACTCCTAAATCGCACTAAAATATTTTAGCTAGGAGTTTTCTCTTAAAGGAAAAAAACAATCACAGAATCACAGCACCTTTCAGACCTACTCTTAGTAAGGAAAATGACAACTCCTAAACTAAGAGTGAGTCTTCGTTGCTATGGATGACGTCACTTCTCATGCACGAGCTTCCTCGCAGTGATCACGGTGATTGGTTGTTAGATGACAGGGCCATCATGCGGAGCATAACACAGACGCAACAAATCATGGAATTACGACATCTAAATATGTCTGTGTCCTACACAAAATAATAATAGTAATGTCATCGAAATGCATATATAATGACATGTTTGTGCAGGCTCCAGTTAAGTGTGATTCTAAAAAGGCAGAGAGAGAGAGAAAAGTCGTGAATTAAATTAAATTAAGGTAGCCTAATACCCCAATGAAAACCGCCACTTGCCTAATAATGAAAAACAACACTTGCATTAACACTTGCTTGGTTAATTGACATCCTATTAGCCTAAATAGACTACTTAAAGCAAGGAAATGTTGCTCTTATTGAAGTAATGTAATAGTTGAATGACAGTGGATTATGAAGTCGCCAAAACGTAAAAAAGAAAGCCCAACTGGACGCAGGATCAGTTACTGCTGCTGGCCGAGTTGGTGCTTAAAAAAAAAAAAAAAAAAAAAAAACATAATCAAAGTGAAATTCGGCACTGGGATATCAAGCAAAACTAAGCGTGAGAATGGGAGAGGATTTGTTTGCAGATCAATGCAGCATTCCCGCTTGTGTCGCGGACCCCGGACGACTGCGAGAGGCGGTGGTATGCGCTACAATCCTTTGTGAATAGGTCTTAGTGAGTTAGGAGTCCTCTCGACTTCTTTTAAGCTGTCCCAGACTTAGGTGCTACTTATAGGGCTAAAATGCTTCGTGAATTACTCTTAGTGAAAAAAATTAGGAGTCCTTAAGTTAGGAGTGACATTATTTTTAAGAGTTGCTCCTAAATTCGCCAGTTAGGAGCTACTTTTAGCCTTAAAATTCTTTGTGAATACGGCCCCTGAGAAATATATCTATATTGAAATGTCTACTTTTAAACAGAAAAATTCAAAATGAAAGACAGACTGATCTCTGCTAAATGTAATCCGTATGAAATGTGCATTTCTCTCTGGCGTGTTCACTGAAGATCGCGAGTCAGCGTCGTAAGTTCATCTTTGCAGCGACACTGACTGAAAACACTTGTTTATTAATAAACAATTAAAATGTCTCCTTGCTATATTTGATGTATTCATAATCATTACTTTTGCCAGTTCTTTGTGACAGCTTTTAGGTTTTATTGGCAGCGCCACCCTGACATGAATAACCTCATCCCGCATTTAAAATATTAATTTATCGGCCATTATAAATGCCGATACCAATAGTTAGGAAAATGCCTAATATCGGCCTGGCTTTATTATTAACACACAATGTGGACACTTTTACAAAACCAATGCTAATTTATAATTTTCCAACTACAAAGACATGGATTATCATGTAAGCGTATGCAAACGATCAGTACTAAGAAATGAATGTGTAATATGCTGTCCCATACCTTTGTTACTATCGATAAATCGTTCCATAAACCCAGGCTTGTCCCTCAATGACAGAATGTGTGTCCTGGCATCATCAACAGGCCGTATCCTTGTCTTTCTTTTCAACATTATGGCTCTGAAAATAGTTACACATACACAATAAAAATAAATAAAATTAGCATGGGGAAATTAGCTTTAAAAAAAAAATCTAACAATTTCAAGTAATGTAACGTTAATATTCAGTGGTTTAAGATCTAAATGTAGGCCTACCTTGCACAGGTCAGACAACAACACAGAAATGATAGTTAGATCTATTCCGCCATTTTGTAAATACTGTAAAACAGATCAATAAACAGATAGTCTGTCAGCTGCACGTGATCTGCAATCATGTCTGATAAATTAAAACATGAGCTAAAAAAAGTCTGTGAAATAGTTGGCAAACCAATACATTAATGGATTTTTGCAAAACTATAAAGACAACGGAGTCAAATTATCATGTAACGTTAATGCAATAAAATGCTTCTTACGCAGCCGCCATGATCAGCTATCGATCTATAAATAGCATCACCAGCTCATAACATTATCAGCTATCTATCTGAATAAAATCCTACATCATTAACTATCATTTAGGTGCGCTATGAAATTGAGTAAGAATTGAAACGAATATCATGTACAAAGTCAAATAAATTCACCTACCGGTTTCTCACATGAAGAGTGTTTTCCGTGTGTTCAGAGTCGAAGCGCGTGGAACTTCCGGTTTAAAATGCCGTCTCCGTGAACTTTTAGCAGCTAATGTTAGCCATCTGTTTAAAACCTTACTTCATTAAGCATCATTCTGTTCACACGACTAGAAATACACATTAAACTATATCAGATGTATAGTTAAATACTATAGGATTACAGAATCCTGTTGCTTAGCCTACATGAAGTGTTTCTTCAGTTGAAACAGAGTCAAAACACGAGGAATTGAAGATTAAAACCCAGTAACAATGTGCGTGTAGCGTGGGCGCATCCAATAAAACTACACGGCTCCTCCCTCCCTCTCCGTGGGCCTTTCTCATTGGCTAAAGCCACACACACTTCCGGTAGTGTGTATCTGCTGCAATACCACGTTCCCAGCTACAGGGGCGATAGAGAGCATACACACATACACACTCATAACCAGTTTTTATCACCTTGTGGGGAAAGTGAAAAAAAAGCATGAGGCATATCAGCAGAGGCTTCTGAGGCAGTTTACATTGAAATCGGTGTGGGGCCCACCATTTCGGGCCCCACAAGGTTGTTGGACCCCATACCGTTGGTGTGCTCCTGGTCACTGGGCCCCATAAAGTAAGAAATACAAGTACACACAGGTAAGACACCTAACACACACACACACACACACACACACACACACACACACACACACAGGTAAGACACCTAACACACACACACACACACACACACACACACACACACACAGGCAATGCCTCGTCATTAACGCAGATTACTTCTCTATATCTATGCGAAATGGAGGAAATATAGAATATGCTTCCGCTCGCAGAATTCTGGTCCGAACCGGTTTAATGCCGTTTGGCAAACACACACACACACACACACACACACACACACACACACACACACACACACACACATTTAAAGAGTTGCAGCCCTCACATAGACACCAGCATGATCGCCTTCTCAGACCATTAAAGGACAGAGCACAGATCATGTTTTGTTGTAAAAGGTGTGTGTTCTTCAGAGTGATACGTGTTCTCTACGGTGAGATTTCAGCATTTACGCTGCTTGCTTTGGTGGATAGAAGTCATTAAACGTTTCAGTTTGATACAAGTTACCCAAACTGAGAAACTTCTACACCACCAGCATGTGATATCAATGCTCATAATATCATAAATGCTGATTTAACTCAGGACTGCTGTGTGGTGTTGGATGAAAGCACAGACCTACCGAAGATGGTCTCCGCCACGGAATAAAAAACAAGGGAAAAGACTATTGAAATTCTGAGTTTATATCGAACTATTCTGAGAATTGCCAGAAAATAACTTAGGGGAGAATTGTGAGATTTGATGAGAATTACTTTTTTATTTCATGGTGGAAAAAAGCTTCAATTACAGAGCAACTTTGAGTAAACTCACTGCAAAAATGCTTTTTCACTTAGTATTTTTGTCTTGTTTCCAGTCCAGACATCTAAAAATGATTAAATCAAGATGCATTTACTATATGCGTAAAATGCCATATGATGTCTTGTTTACTGGAGATATAAATCAAAATGAAGTGAGTTTTTACTTAAAAAAAAGCAAAATTATCTACCAATGGGGTCAGAAAAATATTCTTAATTCAAACTGAAACAACATTATTTTTCTGACCCCATCGGTAGATAATTTTGCTTTTTTTAACTCATTCATTTTGATTTATATCCCCAGAAAACAAGACATAATATCGTATGTCATTTTACTCATCTAGTAAATGCATCTTGATTCAAGATTTTTTTTATATTTGGACTGGAAACAAGACACAAATACAAAGTAAGAAAAGCATTTTGTTGCAGTGCTGAAGTCCTGAAGCTTGTTGCCTCAAGTCTTGGGGTTTCTGTTATTTTACAGTGAGCCAAATTAGGAGCTCGCTCTCGACAGATAACAGGAGAACTGATTAACACTAAACTAAACAGGGTCGTGTTAATCAATGCACAAACACTCGGCCAGCGCAGACACTAACCAGAGACGGGACACGGTTGCTCTCAGGAGCATCTCTGCTTCCGCTCTGTAGACCCACGGCCGGTCCTGTGGCTGGGAGATTTGGTGCAGTGGAGGGAAAGACCACATGGCTCGCGCTCTTATTTTCTCCAGATGACTGCTCTATAGAGTGTGGAAAAACACATTTTCAAAGCAGAGAATCTGGCCGTCCGGCAGCCAACACAGGCGTTGTCCACTACAAAATGACAGACTTCATAATGCACTCGGAAAAAATGTCACAGCTCTTTCCATGCCGTAGTTAACTTTGTCTGTTGTTACTTTGAAACAAGCAGAGAAAGAACTGAGTAATGTCTCCCACGAGAGCCTTCTATTGAGTTTCCAGATAATGACCTGAAGACTTTAAGACCCAACTAAAGCCTGTCGTTCTCCTACTGAATCCGGTATACAACTTTATTCTCAGTTATTCATTCTGCAGATGCTTTGACTTACAAGAGCACTGCAAAAATCGTATTTTTGTCTTGTTTCCAGTCCAAATATCTAAAACTTCTTAAATCGAGATGCATTTACTAGATGAGTAAAATGACATACGATATTATGTCTTGTTTTCTGGGGAAATAAATCAAAATTAAGTTTTTGCTTACAAAAAGCTAAATGATCTGCCAATGGAGTCAGAAAAAAACTTGTTTCTGTTTGATTTAAGATTATTTTTCTGACCCCATTGGCAGATCTTTTTTTTTTTTAACCAACAAATCACTTAATTCTGATTTATATCTCCCGATATCTTTACTCATCTAGTAAATGCATCTTGATTCAAGAGTTTTTAGATATTTGGACTGGAAACAAGACAAAAAAGCTGAGTAAGAAAAGCATTTTTGCAGTGTGAGGAAGCCGCAATTCGTTAAAAAGACAGCGAAGTGAAGCAATGCATCATAAAAAATACAATGAGAATGAAAAAAGCTCCAGCATGGTGCCGAAGTCAAAGGTCCTGATATGCTATCTGTCCTCGCTGTCGAGCGCTGAGACGAAGCAGGTCTGCTCTGAGTTAAACTCGGACACTCTGGAAACCAGGTCAGTGGTTCAAAAGACATAGTCAAGGAATTAATGCATCTTTCATAGATTAATTGGCATGA
Source organism: Rhinichthys klamathensis goyatoka (assembly GCF_029890125.1). Classification (NCBI taxonomy): domain Eukaryota; kingdom Metazoa; phylum Chordata; class Actinopteri; order Cypriniformes; family Leuciscidae; genus Rhinichthys; species Rhinichthys klamathensis. The sequence goes on from NW_026607202.1 coordinate 122,192, forward strand.
AAAGCTCCCGTCGGTGACAGATGGTGAAGAGATTATGTGGTTAGTCGTCAGTGAATGGTGAAGAGAGCTTGACTGAAAGAAAAGCATGTAAATGAATGCCATGAAATGGGTTTCTCTGTCCTGTGAAGCACTAAGGAGTATCCGGTGGTTCCTCGCAGTACTGTCCGCCAGCGGGTCGGCACCAGCGCCAGTCCGTTCGGCGGAGACGTCCAGGTTCTGTCCGGCCCCGGGGCCATGAGCTCCCAGTACTCCTGTGAGAACGGGGTCTCGAGCTCGACCCAGGCCCAGTCCGCTTACCCGCTGCCCCACGAACACCGGCAGGACTATCACTGCATCAAGAGGAAAGGTGGGTCCATGTTACAGGGCACTGCTTTTTTATTTTTTTAAGACATAGTTGCATACAGACAAATGACATATACACATGTACACATAAAGGGGAGGAAAAAAAGATCCATTTCACTTCTGAAAACTTTAGCTTTCAGTGTTAAAGTCCCCAGTCGATCATTGAATCCCTTAAAACTCACCAAAATTACATATTTAAACTTTTTCCATATAGAAAGAAAGTTTCTTCATGCCTTAAAATATCTTGAATGTAACTCGACACCCTCGCCTCATATAGTATGCGCGGCTCTATGAATATGCAGATGAGCCCCGCCTCCACTCACTCCCTCAGCTCAGAGATCCACTGGTTGACGATCACACGTTGATCTGATTGGTTACAAGGTCGTTTGTGACGTCAGAAACACCAGCGATTTCAAACCGTGTTTTTGAGACTGTCTTTGGTTCACTGCAGTTTTAAGGAGGAAATACTCAGCAATGCTGTCGACTTATGAACTTACACATGGTGTGTCTTAAAGCGTATTAAAACACCACAGTGACGTATAAATAAAGCTTGATTTTCACCACAGGGGGACTTTAATGAACACTGTCTGTAAGAATGTTTTTTTCCCCGTTTCGGTTAGAATTGCGATTACCTTTCACAGTGGCAAATCTAATCGCAGTGATTCAGTCCCGTTTGATTGGCTTGTGAGATACTCCTGAATTAATTCCAATCCCGGTTTGTGTGTGTGCAGCTGAGGACGACTGTCCCGCGGGAGAGCACTCGTACAAGAAGAGCTACGTGGAAAGTTCATCCAGCGAAGACGATCACTACTACCGGCCCGTGAGCTACTCCCAGGCTCTGGGTCTCAGCGGCGCCCCCTACAGGCCCGAGTCGGGTCAGCGCCAGGCCTGCATGTACGCCAGCTCGTCTCAGTCCAGCGAGCCCGTGCCGAGCCTGGAGGACATCAGCTGCAACACCTGGACGGGCGTCTCCCCGTACGCCGGCATGCATCAGCCCTACCAGCACTTCTCCGCCCACTTCACCTCCGGCCCGCTGGTGTCCCGGCTGAGTGGCGTCTCAGGCCACGCCTCCCCGCAGCTGGGCGACGCCCACTCCATGTACCAGAGCTCGATGTCCCATCAGCCACTGGGGCGCCAGTGCAGTCCGAGCGCGGGGATCCAGTCGCCCACTGGAAACGAGTACTTGTACACACACACACACACACTCTCCCCGCACCAGTACCACACCGTGCACGTCATGCCCGACTGGAACGATGCCAGCTAACTGGATCCCCAACATGGAGGACGGCGCTTTATGCATATTTATATCTTTTATATATCCAGGCTGACTCGTGCCGTAAACATCGGAGACCACACTGCTTTTCTTACGCAGTATTTTTGTCTTGTTTCCAGTCCAAATATCTAAAAATTATTAAATCAAGATGCATTTACTAGATGAGTAAAATGTCATACGATATTATAGCTGTGTCCCAAATGACGCACTTATACACTATGTACATGTGCACTATGTAGTCAACCGTGTAGTGTACGAACTTTATTTTGTCTTTCGACACCGGCGTCTGACAGCCCCGCCCCCTCCGCCACGACAGTCGAGTGTGTGAAGTGGCCAGCGCTCCACACTTCGATTTTCCAGTTAAATAAGTGCAGTATCCGGGTATTTAAAGTGCACTTTTATTTTTAGAATTTGCAGTGTGAACGCAGTACTCGCACTATTTATACTTCAAAACGGCGTAGAATAGTGAACAAGTACCCGATTTGGGACGCACCCCGTGTCTTGTTTTCTGGGGATATAAATCAAAATTAAGTACGGTTATTAAATATTTTTTTTTACCGCATTGGCAGATAATTTAGATTTTTTTAAGCAACAAATCACTTAATTTTTATTAATTTCCCCAGAAACCAGAGATAATATCTATATATGTCATTTTACTTATGGTAAATTCATTTTGATTAAATATTTGTTTAGATTTTGGACTGGAAACAAGACAAAAATACCAAGTAAGGAAAGCATGTGTGCGGTTCCAGCAACGAGTGTCTCAGGACAGGATCGCGAGACACGTTAGCATGGGACGGACTGTAGATCACGGACTGAGAAATCTTCCCTTTCAACGCAAGGACTAATGCACAAAGATGCCGAGTTTTATTAAAAAAAGATGGCAAAGTAATTGAGGAAACAAATCCAGTTTTATAGTATTTTTTCCATCTCATTGTTTGAGTCGTGGTTTGAAAGCAAGTGTTTGGGATGTTCAGATGAACCCTCCTCTGGTCAGTCCGACGGGCACAAGTGCTGGTCAAGCCAAGACACACATCTTGGGGATGCAGATTTTCTTCAGGGATATATTACAAGGTTCTTCCACTTCCACAAATCGTTTATGTATCTTTGTGTCGCTAAACTACCAGTGAGTCCATGATAGAAAAAACATCGGTCAAATGAAGTGGCACTTTTTCCTAAACGCTTATCTGAAAATATGGCACAACACACAATACAAGCTAAACTCAATAGTGCTATAAGCTTGTTATCCCAGTTTCTCCTGAGTGACATCACACAGTTAATCACTCAAAAAGAGTTATTCTAGAACATCTACGGTACTATATTGTTTTTCATTTACATGCAACATGTAGTAGCTACATTAAACGTTGGTATGGAAATGTTTATATTTGGACACTTGTAGTCAGCAGATTTTTTTTTTCTTGTTAATAGTATTTATTTTTCTTGTATTATAAAACTTTCTTTTATTTTCCCTTAAAGGACATTTGCTAGGTTGACTTTTTGAAATTAGTTTTTTTTAATTACTTTGAGTTTTGTAGTCAAACTTTCTTTTTAGCTAAAAAAAAAAAGAAAAAATGCAGAGAAAAAGATGATCAGACTGGTTAAAAAATGTTGAATGCTTATGAAAAACTGTCAAAAACATGCAAACATGCTGTACATAAAACAAAATGTACATAGAAAACAGAATAAATGTAAAAGATTCTTCCTTGAATTCTGAATTTATTTAATACAGCTGACTGTGACATTAATCTACGCCTTTAACTCCATGAACCATGACTTTACAGACTGAAGTTTACTGGAGAGACCTTTTTAATAACTTAATAACTTACACAAATGTTAGTGTTATCCTACGAGTTAAAGCAAGTCTCGTCTGATTATATCTCTTTCACTGCTTAAGCCCTTTTGAGTGCATCGTTGATTTCATTCATTTGATTGAGGAACGTCTTGTATTTTCAGATATTAATGGTGGCCATGACAAATTAGCAGTTGTGTAGAAAATCCTTTGGATTAAAGGAGGTTTAACCAACAATTACAGCGCCGGTGCAAAGGCCTCTCTCTAAATCTTCAACATGTCACCCTTGAGAAAACAGTCCATTCTGAGCCAAAATGGAGTTAACCATTGACCTCTAGTGGCAGTCGGGGGATCGCTGAACCGGCACATGTGGACAGCTGGAAAGCTGATGAAAACTGTTACACATGCATGCATTCATGGCAAAGAGACAAATGTGGGCTTGTTTGGATTTTAGGATAAGGATAAAGTGATAAATGATCATGTAAAACGCTTTATTAGAAGGGTTTAGAAGAAAAGAGAAGTATTTCTGCGCACTGTTGTGTAATGCATGGTCCGTGTTTCCTGATAAAACACAATCCTAATACAAATATTGCTGTATTTCAACAAGTTTTCAACACTGATTCCACACGAATCGAACACCGAGACTCAAGCAACATGATTGTGTATCGCCGCCTTCCCTTCTCCTCGGCACAGTGAACGTTGTCGGGATAATTCCAGTTATGGTTAACCCTAAGCCATACAAAATTCAGTATTATAGATTTTTAAGGCCAGACGAGTAATTTGTCGAGGTCAGTTTGTAGAGAAAGACTACACGCCTGCGCACATATATATTGAAACGCGCACACCTATAGACTAATCACTAATGCGCATGTGCGCCGCCGCGTCTCACGGGTTTGTGTTTTTGAAGTTTGCGCAGAGATAACCTTTTTCAACATTTTTCAATGCTTGCACCTTGGATCCTGTTTCAGAGTGTGTATTGTCGAGCTCAAACACTGTTGTGTGTGAGTGAGCGGCCGGAGCGCGTCAAGGGTGTTCGGTGTCGTGTTAGCGGCCGCTAAGCTAATAACTAATGATCTTTACAACGGAAGTGAATCAATCAAAACTAACTTTATCTGGACAATAACTTTATTCTAGAGCTGCTGTAAAGCCTAAACACTCTCTGTTACTGTAATCTCCTGTTATCACTGTAAAGCTGCTCTGGTCTGTATTGTTAAAGCGCTGTAGATGAAGGAGACTCGACTCGACTGTGGCCACAGAGTAACACACAGAACTGTTTATTAGTGTTCGCGGTCAGCACAGGTCTCGGGCCGAGAGCGGTGACCTTCCCCACACACACCTTTGATCTGACGGATTGCGTCTCTCTGGAGAACCTGCTCCTACGCATCGAGTCTTATCCTCGCCGAGACCCGCAGCGACCCCATCCAGCACCAGAAATTCATTATTATTCATTCCTGCTTAACGGCTGATTTATGAGCGCGCCCCCCCACGCATCTTCCGATCGCACAAACACACACGTGTGACCCGAGATGGATTACACCGAACGTCCTGAAAAATGCTGGAAGACAGGCTGTGTTTTCAAAGGCCGGTTCATGGACCAGCGTCAGGGTTTAAGTGGAGAGGCCATTAGTTATGTGATGAGCCTTTGTAGACTTTAATAATCCTGGGGAAGAGAATTAAGAGTGTGTGTGTGTGTGTGTGTGTGTGTGTGTGTGGGGGGGGGACATGCCGATGTGAGAGTCCATATATTACACTGATGATCATGTTTTTTTCAACTACAGCCTAATCAATACGACATTTCTGAATATAGTCAAAGCAACATATATTCACATAGCTTCAACATTTCTCACATTATCACAGTTTATTCGCTATAGTTTAGAAAATGGTGATAAAATATGATAAATCAGTGGATATTTGACTGGTCTTGTCCGTCCTTCTGTTAGACTCTCACACATGAATTATGTTGAATATCTGTCAGCTGTTAAATTTAACTCCACAATTAGATAATACCAGTTTAGCTCAACCAGTGACCAAGCAATGCTTCATGTTGTTCAGTGTGTGTGTAAAAAGAGCATTAGCAATTACAGAAAACACACTTCAGCTAAACATCATCAGCTCAAAGTGGAGGAATCATTTCTGCTCCTGAATGATTATAAATGTCACTGGTAGTCACTGTATGAAGAATATTAGGGTATAATATGTCACAGTTTACTTTATTTTGCTCTCCTCACTTACAGAAATGAACTATAGTGTCCTGATCACACTAGTAAAATTAAATCTGGTGTCTGAATAGTTTTTAGTTTGACTGTACATATGTGTGTGTGTGTGTAAATAATTGACGAGGGAGAATAGAAATAATAATAAAAAGTGTCCTACAGTAACAACATGGACATAAATATCCTGGAACGGAAAGAGGGCCAGAAAACCAAAGATTTACAAAAGCAGATATAGAGGGAAGTTGGAGTAATGATAAACTACGGCCGAACTCAACCCAGAGTCTGAGAAGAAAACAAATCACCGGCAGAGGCCAGAACGAGCGGAGCCGAGAGAACAAGAGCATTCCACAGGGAGAAAAACGAGAGGGGGATTACTTTATTAAGATGTAGTGAAATGCGGCTGACTCGTGACGGATGACTAGTTCAAAAAGGAGAGATCCGAGAGGCGAGTCTGTCCGCCGAAGGAGTCGCACAGATGCTCTCAACGTTTGCCATCAGAAGAGCTGAGCGTCACATGACCATACAGGCCAACCAAACACTACTCACACACACACCAGATATCAGTGTTGATATGTTTCAAACCAAACACTACACACACACCAGATATCAGTTTTCTACTAGTGTGATCAGGACACTATAGTTCATTTATGCAAGTGAGGAAAGCAAAATAAAGAAAACTGTGACATATTATACCCAAATATTCTTCATACAGTGACTACCAGTGACATTTATAATCATTCAGGAGCAGAAATGATTCCTCCACTTTGAGCTGATCATGTTTTGCTGAAGTGTGTTTTCTGTAATTGCTAATGCTCTTTTTACACACACACTGAACAACATGAAGCATTGCTTGGTCACTGGTTGAGCTAAACTGGTATTATCTAATTGTGTAGTTAAATTTAACAGCTGACAGATATTCAACATAATTCATGTGTGAGAGTCTAACAGAAGGACGGACAAAACCAGTCAAATATACACTGATTTATCATGTCTTATCACCATTTTCTAAACTATAGCGAATAAACTGTGATAGCCTAACGTGAGAGATGTTGAAGTGTGGATAAGTGTTGGTTTGCCTGAACTCTTGGGTCGTGCCTCTGGTCAGTGGGTGGACTGGGTCACGGCGAGCGGGACGGGGAAGCCGAGGCTTCATCAGATGGCAGCTTCTCTGGTTCGTGTAAAGCGTGTGGTGTATCAGCGGAGACTTGCATCAGCGCTGACGGACAGCATCTGTGCTGAGCTGGGTCTGCAGAGCGGAGGCTTTCAGCACCAGACCGGCTCTGGAGGAGGAGAGACGGGAGTGTTGAGAGGGTAAGAAACAGCCAGAAGGACTGAAGATATCGGACCGCTTTCTCTCACGTGAGGCCGAAGCAGGCAGAGCCACTGCTAGAAGCCAAAGCTGCAGGTTTAGAGTATTACGGGCCAGAAACGATATTAGTAGTGCTGGGCAAGTTAACGCGTTATTATCGCGTTAACGCATTTATTAATTAATGCCGACAATTTTTTTATCGCGCGTTAACGCAGAGGTTTTTTTTATTATTATTTTGAAAGTCCGTTGCTCACTGCCTCTGAATACACATAGGCCTACAGTCAAACCATGATCACAGGAGGGGTGGGATGTTGGTCAGCCAGCAAATAACCCACCCAAACCAGCAGTGGAGAGGCTTTGGCAGGTTCTCTCAGGTGAACAGAAAGGGAGACAGCGCCCCGCGAGTGAATGACAGGCGCTCTATGGATAGTAACCATGGCACCGGCTTCTGTGCGCTACGCAGCTGTAGCCTTTTTAACTTAAATTAAAATTATACATAACTTTACCTGATAGGCCTGCGTTTAGTTTAGCGGAGATGCTCTGCCATGTGAATTCCCTCCTGTTGATGTCCTGATAACTATTTAGATTCTGGAAACTCACAAACAGCGAGCCGAGGATCAGTCTCTCTTCCAATGATTTGTGCTGCGCGTCGTGTACAAAAAAGTTAGACAATTCAACTTCGGCAACGCGCGGGCGCGTGCGTGAGGCGAGCATGACTGCAACAGTTTCACAGGAACGCACCCGCTTGTCGCTGCACCTGTGCTCGACCACTTCACCTCACCTCTGTTTAATGTAATCTTACGTGGGAAACCATGGCATGCCATGACCAAACCTAAGCTGCTATCAGAGAAGTAACGTTGGTCGACTTATATCTGTAGTAGTGATCATGACCCTTTGACCTCATAGACTGTTTCTGCTGCTCCCTGATACAAGATACCTGTTCAGAAAAAAACCCACAAGAAAACTGGACTCGTTTTAACTAGCTAGATAAAAGGTAATGCCCTGGCAGTGGCAAATAGCTTTGTTTAAATATTTGATTTGATTACATTAATGTTTAAAAGTTGAGATTTACAAGAAATATTTGATTGATACTGTGTAAAGGGAATACTGCTGGTATAAAAGCACCTTATTTGTTTAAAGTTTTTGCAAACCACATGTTATTGCACTTTTGTAGCAGTACATTTAAATCAAAAGTGCGCAATACACTACTAGAATTCATTATTCAATTTTGCGCGTAACAATGCGATTAATCGCGATTAATCGCAAGAAAATCATGCGATTAATCGCGATTAAATTTTTTAATCGTTGCCCAGAACTAGATATTAGCCTTTCCACCGCAGGAACTTTCCCCAGGAATAGGGACTTTGTGTTGGGACTCGCAGAAATCAGGGTCTAAATGAAGTTCTGGGTAAATATTTCATTCAGCTGAACACGCTGATTGGTCAGTTCATTCCGCATTTTGATTGGTTGACTCCAGTTTCAACCGCGGTGCGTGCAGTAAAAGTTCTTTGCTATTCTAATCAACAATGGAGTTTAAAAAATACGACCAATGGATTGACGACGAGTCGGGTAATCTCGGTGGAAAAGCGGCTTATATTTGCCCACACCAGCAGACGATAGCCTAGCGTTTGTCATCTGACGGTTTAAACGCTCAAGCTCTTTAAAGTCCACTATTGTGGATATTTTTTCCACAAAATAGGAACGCAAAATTGTACTTCTTGTAGTTTCTGTTCAAAGTTTACCCATGACGACTGAACCCTGTAAATGTGAAACGGTCCATTCTGGACGACGCCGTAACTCGCGGCTTCACTGCCAGAGAGCGATGCATCGTTGAGGAAATCAGCTAGCTAGTCACGACTGTTTCCCGAAACCATACTGTCACAAATCGGGCGTTCAACCGCGTTGGTTAATGATGTCACGCCGGTGTTGGAGTAATTACTACTGTTAATGAATCTGTTTGAGATCGAATAATGCTGGATGTTTTGCTATAAATTACAGACATGACATCTGAGTCTATTTCTCATTTTTCTCAGTTATTTTGCTTTATTTCCAGATTCACTCATAGACTCGTTCTCACGCACTAGAGCTCGTTCACACATGCGCACTCTTCAGAAACTACGCTTTAAATCTCTCGACAAACTCAAAGACGTAAATGACATTTGTATGTATTCTAAATAAAAGATATAGATTGTAGTAAATGTCAGCTTGCTTATTTTGCTCAAGATAAATATGTATTGAGTCCACATGTCATGCAAACAAGAAACTGCTTCTAACCACAGCTCGAGATCTGTCGCTCACACACACACACCTCTGCGATGCTGTCGCTCAAACACACACACCTCTGCGATGCTGTCGCTCACACACACACACCTCTGCGATGCTGTCGCTCAAACACACACACCTCTGCGATGCTGTCGCTCAAACACACACACCTCTGCGATGCTGTCTCTCACACACACACACCCTCGTCAATTATTTACACACACACAAACACACAAACACACACACACACACACACACACACACACACACACCTCTGCGATGCTGTCGCTCACACACACACACACACCTCTGCGATGCTGTTGCTCACACACACACACACACCTCTGCGATGCTGTTGCTCACACACACACACACACCTCTGCGATGCTGTTGCTCACACACACACACACACCTCTGCGATGCTGTTTGCGAATGTTTGTTGGAACGATGGTTTCGGGAAACACCGACTCGTTGAACTGCTGATAACGACAGAACTCGGGACTATGATTGGCTGACGATGCTTTTGGGAAACACACTCCTGATTGGCTGTCAATGTTTCTATCATTCATCAGATGAAAGTAATTCTACGTTATTTGATAATTAAAAAGACAGCAGGACTTCTACATAATATCATCAGGACCTGATAAAGATGAGAATGTATTGCTCTCAGGCTTTCATCCTTACTTCCACACAATCACAATGAAGCAACAGACCCATCAATCAAGACTTCAATCCTGGATGCTCTCAGCAAGTCCGATGATTTATTGAGACAGTCTTGTGAGACTGATGAAGAGCCACGGCATGGTTAAAATCATGGGCCCAGAGATAACCACGGGTAAAATCATGGCATTGATGTAAAATGCACTCATATCAGATGGTAATGCATGTCAGAACATCTCCATCTGTCCTTGTCATGGAAAAGCTGAATTGTCCAGTGGGGGTTTCGGAGCCTAATCTGAAACTAGGACTGGAAAATAACTTCCAGCTGTCTAATCATTAGGGCTGATAAGGCACCCAGCTCCCTCCACCTACGGCCCGTCTGTGGGAAAAGGTACGAGTCCCACTGGACGTCTACAGCTCCTTCACCTGCATTACTTCATCCATATGGAAAACATTGGGTCTCACGGGGAACGGCTGTGGGCCTGCGCCGTCTCAGGGTCTGGCTTTCTCATTATTTGTTGACAGCATGTAAATGTGTCCGTCAAGATAAAGATGTTAAAATGTTACTGCAGTTCTATCGGATTGATCGCTCTTTATGCCCTAACTCCTGTATGTCGGGCAAGGTCTTAAAGGTGACATATTATGCCCCTTCTCACGAGATGTAATATAAATCTATGGCGTCCCCAGAATGTGTCTGTGAAATTTCAGCTCAAAATATCTGATCATTTATTATTGCTTGTCAAATTTCCCCTTTTTGGTGTGAGCAAAAACACACCGTTTATGTGTGTGTCCCTTTAAATGCAAATGAGCTTTAGGTCCGCCTCCGTTCAGAAGAGGGCGGAGCCTTCACACAAGCTTCAGAGACTCCGGCAATAACAACACAGGCCGATCTCACTGATCCAGAATCAGGAAACCAGGCCCGGTAATATTATAAACGTGCAGATTAAGGGCCGGTAATATTATAAACGTGCAGATTAAGGGCCGGTTATATTATAAACGTGCAGATTAAGGGCCGGTAATATTATAAACCTGCAGATTAAGGGCCGGTAATATTATAAACATGCAGGGCCGGTAATATTATAAACATACAGATTAAGGGCCGGTAATATTATAAACGTGCAGATTAAGGGCCGGTAATATTATAAACGTGCAGATTAAGGGCCGGTAATATTATAAACGTGCAGATTAAGGGCCGGTAATATTATAAACGTGCAGATTAAGGGCCGGTAATATTATAAACCTGCAGATTAAGGGCCGGTAATATTATAAACATGCAGATTAAGGGCCGGTAATATTATAAACATACAGATTAAGGGCCGGTAATATTATAAACATACAGATTAAGGGCCGGTAATATTATAAACATGCAGATTAAGGGCCGGTAATATTATAAACATGCAGGGCCGGTAATATTATAAACATACAGATTAAGGGCCGGTAATATTATAAACATGCAGATTAAGGGCCGGTAATATTATAAACGTGCAGATTAAGGGCCGGTAATATTATAAACATGCAGATTAAGGGCCGGTAATATTATAAACGTGCAGATTAAGGGCCGGGTAATATTATAAACCTGCAGATTAAGGGCCGGTAATATTATAAACATGCAGATTAAGGGCCGGTAATATTATAAACGTGCAGATTAAGGGCCGGTAATATTATAAACCTGCAGATTAAGGGCCGGTAATATTATAAACATGCAGATTAAGGGCCGGTAATATTATAAACATGCAGATTAAGGGCCGGTAATATTATAAACGTGCAGATTAAGGGCCGGTAATATTATAAACGCGCAGATTAAGGGCCGGTAATATTATAAACGTGCAGATTAAGGGCCAGTAATATTATAAACATGCAGTTTAAGGGCCGCTAATATTATAAACGTACTGATTAAAGTAACACTATGTAGTTTTTCAACCTTCATAATATATTTCCAAGACCCTTGTGATGGTACATCGACTTAAAATAAGTTAAATGACACGTCTGCCATAGCCTGACGTGGTCTGTATCGCTTTTACTGGCACTATGTAACTTCGGGTTTCGGGTAGGAACCCGAGCACAAAAAGAACTACAAAATTCGACTGCTTTACGGCATACGTCACTTCCCCCACCACTTCCTCAAATTGTCTGTGGCCATTGCAGACATCCCAAGTCTCCCGGGAGTCTCCTGCGTCTCCCTGATGCCCGCAAATTAGTTCAGATCTGCCGGAATCTAGAGCGCGCATGCGAGACAGAACATACTGCGCGCATAACATACATAGCGCGAGCACGGCAGAGAGAGAGAGAGCGAGAGACCTTGCGAGTGTGTCTCACGAAAGCTAGTGAGGTCTGGATGAGTGACGTCCCCCCCCCCCCCCCCCCCCGTCAACAATCCAGTCACCAAGATATACCTCCCTGAAATGACTTCTTGCAGGTTGGGATGTCTGCCATTGTTGATTCCAAAGCCGGTGCTGGATAAACAGCGAGCGTGCGCGTGCGACAGTCGGCTGCGGAAGGCTAAATTATTTACGACAGCAGTAATGGACAATTCTGCTTCCAAACTGTAGGGCGACCGCTGAGGAAAAATCACATGGTGTTGCTTTAAGGGCCGGTAATATTTTAATAAGATCCTCTTCATACGTCGTAGCGAAATCTGATCGTCTTATTTTTCGTCATGCTGTCAGAGAAAGGCTCACCAGAACAGAGTTACTGGGTTTCACTTTTCATGTTTTCTGTGTCGGTAGAAGCACCGGGACCCGATTATAGCACTTACACACGGAGAAAGTCAGATGTTCATGATATGTAACCTTTAAAGACCTGAAGCTCCTCAGCGTTGGTCTTTCTTGTCACGCTCTCTGTGTTGTCAGTCCACTCGAGTCTGTCAGCGGGAATCCCAAGGTACTTCTACAAATGATCTCCATGTCAGAGACAGACGAGGAGGGTTTTCTCACAATTTCAATCGATATATATATATATAGCATGTTTTAAAATACACAAAGCGGCTTAACAGAAAAAAGAAACTGAAGGTAAAAAGACAAGGAAGAGTTAGAAGGAAAAGCTTAATGTAGACGAGGGAGAAACTCTGGGAGAAAACTAATCTTTCTCCAGAATCGTGTAAACCAAACGTTTAACCAAATGTAAAGAACATTGGCAGATAATTCAACATTCTTTCATTAATCAGGAGAAATTTCATGAAGTTTAGTCATGAACCTCCAAACTGATCTTGATAATCTGCCCACCATTTGCCTCGTATCCTACGTCTGGACTAATGATTTATTAACAATAAGGTCAATCACTGGAGCTGTCAATCACTGCAGCTGTCAATCACTGCAGCTGTCAATCACTGCAGCTGTCAATCACTCCAGCTGTCAATCACTCCAGCTGTCAATCACTCCAGCTGTCACTGCAGCAGTCAATCACTGGAGCTGTCAATCACTGCAGCTGTCAATCACTGGAGCTGTCAATCACTGGAGCTGTCAATCACTGGAGCTGTCAATCACTGGAGCTGTCAATCACTGGAGCTGTCAATCACTGCAGCTGTCAATCACTGCAGCTGTCAATCACTCCAGCTGTCACTGCAATCGCTGTTTTTTTATGGTAAACATGTAATGCTGTAATCAAGACTTTATCTTGGCAGCTCTTTCAAAACAGTTCCAGGTGTAACACTTATCTTATATGCAAATATGTTACCCAATCATAGCCGTGGGTGTTTATATCTAGGGTTGAGTACCGAAACTCGGTGCCAATAGGGAACCGGTTCCGACGTAAACGGTAGTAACCAGACCGAATAAGAACGAAAATTTCGGTGCCTGATTTCGGTGCCTAACTTCATTAGGCACACACACACACACGCAAGGTCTCTTGCTCTCTCTCTCTCCGCCGTGCGTGTGCTACACAGTTTGGAGCACAGTTTCTTCTGTCTCGCATGCGCGCTCTTTCTCGCAAGGTTTGGCTGCATTTCACGTGTAAAATTACGTGTCAGAACGCCCTCTGGGTGTGCCGATAGTCTGAATCCCATATAGAATCAAGCCAAACCATTGGCTGATGGCGCGGGCGCCGCCTCGACGCACTTACGTCGTCATATTATGTTGGCGCGCGCGCGCCATCTGCTCCTCAGATTTCTCTGCCGAAAAAGGAAGCTGGTCGGCAGCGCGAGGAGCTTGGCAGCGTCCCGTTCCCTATTGAGAGATAGGTTACACCAGTAACCAGAGATGTTCTCTTTCATAGGTTCACTCAACGCTGCGTAGCTAAGAAGCAGTGGATTTGTAGGCTGCTGTATCACGTGCCGTTTGAACTGACGCGCTACAGCGATCTGTCACATTTCAAAGAGCCAAAACGTTATTTATTGTGTGAATCTCGTAAAAATATTGAAAGAATCTGACAGCTGTGGATTTGTTCCATATCAAAAGTAACCTTCTCTGTCTTGTCTGTCAGTGTCCTCTTTGTCCGCGATTTTTCTGTGTGAAAAGGGTCATTTGCGTGAGTCTCACGTTCAATGCGTGAGAGTTGGCAGCTCTGCCTGCTAGTAATCTCTATTAATCTCCAGTATTATTACATTGTTTGATACAATATTGTTTCATTTGATATCATGTAAATATGAATTTTTATTTTATATTGGTTTTATTATTACCATATGTTACTTGTATTTATATTGTTTAAAGATTTAAGTTAATATTGTGTCCAGTTTGGCCCTGTAAATTAAAGGGTATTATTTTTTTATAAAGTGTGTATGGTTTCATTTTCTTAAGTACCGATTTAAGAACCGTTTAAGCACCGGAACCGTTTAAAAAATACCGAGTAGGTACTGGAATCGGATAAAACCCAACCGATACCCAACCCTATTTATAACGCACCATGAATGCACAACACAACATTATGGCTTTTATGTCCAAAGATGGCTAATGATGGTAAAACATTGTCCAAACGATCCCCCTTTCACACGAATCCGTGAAAACGACTAAAAGCGCTGCATTCTGATGCCAGGCCAGTAGGTGGCGCTGTCACCGTAGAGAAACACTAATACGCACATGCATGACGTCACCGTTTTCACAAATTCACATTTTTGTAGTTTTGTTGTACACATGAGGTTCTATAAATATGCAAATGAGCCCTGCTTCCACTCACTCACTCACTCAGCTCAGAGATCCACTGGTTGACGATCACACGTTGATCCGGGTGTGTTTCCCGTATAACGCCGTAACTCGCGGCTTCACTGCCAGAGAGCGATGCATCGTTGAGGAAATCAGCTAGCTAGTCACGACTGTTTCCCGAAACCATACTGTCACAAATCGGGCGTTCAACCGCGTTGGTTAATGATGTCACGCCGGTGTTGGAGTAATTACTACTGTTAATGAATCTGTTTGAGATCGAATAATGCTGGATGTTTTGCTATAAATTACAGACATGACATCTGAGTCTATTTCTCATTTTTCTCAGTTATTTTGCTTTATTTCCAGATTCACTCATAGACTCGTTCTCACGCACTAGAGCTCGTTCACACATGTGAGATCTGTCGTTCCAAACACACACACCTCTGCGATGCTGTCGCTCACACACACACACCTCTGCGATGCTTTCGCTCAAACACACACACCTCTGCGATGCTGTCGCTCACACACACACACCTCTGCGATGCTGTCGCTCATACACACACACCTCTGCGATGCTGTTTGCGAATGTTCGTCGGAACGATGGTTTCGGGAAACACCGACTCGTTGAACTGCTGATGACGACAGAACTCGAGACCATAGTTGGCTGACGATGCTTTTGGGAAACGCACTCCTGATTGGCTACAAGGTCGTTTGTGACGTCAGAAACACCAGCGATTTCAAACCGTGTTTTTGAGACTGTCTTTGGTTCACTGCAGTTTTAAGGAGGAAATACTCAGCAATGCTGTCGACTTATGAACTTACACATGGTGTGTCTTAAAGCTTATTAAAAACACCACATAGACACATAAACAACATTAAAATCTGGAAGTTCGCACATCTCCCTTCTCATGTAAATTGCATTTAATAAGTTTGTGATAATTCTCACCTGTCAACCCCTGATAAACATTTGATCATTTCCAGCTGAAATATTGGAAGTAGTAAGCCAGAAATCACTTTATCTTCTGCAACAGAGCGTCAGGGTGCTCAGCCGAATCCCTGCTCAGTGTCTGACAGCGTCCGAGATCAATACCTCGATCCCTCGGCTCTCCGCCGGCGGCTCTGAGAGGGCATCGATCTCCTAATGCAGGGGTCTGGAAGCTCCGGCTCAGGTGGGAATGAGCGTCTCTGAACACACACACACACCAGCTCCTGAGCCTCGAGCACACACACACACACACCAGCTCCTGAGCCTCGAGCACACACACACACACCAGCTCCTGAGCCTCGAGCACACACACACACACCAGCTCCTGAGCCTCGAGCACACACACACACACCAGCTCCTGAGCACACACACACACACACCAGCTCCTGAGCCTCGAGCACACACACACACACACCAGCTCCTGAGCCTCGAGCACACACACACACACACACACACACACCAGCTCCTGAGCCTCGAGCACACACACACACACCAGCTCCTGAGCCTCGAGCACACACACACACACCAGCTCCTGAGCACACACACACACACACCAGCTCCTGAGCCTCGAGCACACACACACACACACACACACACACCAGCTCCTGAGCCTCGAGCACACACACACACACCAGCTCCTGAGCCTCGAGCACACACACACACACACACACACACACACACACACACACCAGCTCCTGAGCCTCGAGCACACACACACACACCAGCTCCTGAGCCTCGAGCACACACACACACACCAGCTCCTGAGCACACACACACACACACCAGCTCCTGAGCACACACACACACACACCAGCTCCTGAGCACACACACACACACACACACACACACACACACACACCAGCTCCTGAGCACACACACACACACACACACACACACCAGCTCCTGAGCACACACACACACACACACACACCAGCTCCTGAGCACACACACACACACACACACACACCAGCTCCTGAGCACACACACACACACACACACACACACACACACACACCAGCTCCTGAGCACACACACACACACACACCAGCTCCTGAGCACACACACACACACATACCAGCTCCTGAGCACACACACACACACACACACACACCAGCTCCTTCTTCGGCACGACATGAGGACCCTGGGATGAGGCCGATGTGTGACTTGATGTTATCAATAAAAGCGGCTCCGCTACAGCCTGGAGTCACGACCCGCCGCAGCGCGAGCGCTCTCTAGGACTCCAACACTCAATAACTCAGCGCCGGCTCTGTCCAAACCTCTGCATGCGGCGTGTGTGTGTGTGTGTGTGTGTGTGTGTGTGTGTGTGTGTGTGTGTGTGTGTGTGTGTGTGTCACGTCCTCTGGATGGCAGAAGCACAGGCTGGCGTGAGCGGCAAACAAAGACCACAAGACATGCACGAGCTGAAAGTACAACTCAAATAACTAAACAAATTACACATTTTAAGAAGTGGCTAAGTCGTAAGAATTCATGAGACCCCACTTGTACGAATTCGTACGTTTTTTGCTAAATTGTACATATTTTATGAGTTGCCCAATTCGTATGAATTCGTACGAAAGACCCCTGACCCCGCCCCTAAAGCTGCCCGTCACTGGGGTTAAAGAGGTCATATAATGGTACATGCACTTTTACAAGTTGATTGTACTGAAATGTGTGTTGGCTGTGCCTGTACACAGTGTTGGGGAAGTTACTTTTAAAAAGTAGTGTAATACGTTACTCGTTACTTCTTTAAAAAAGTAATCCGTTACTTTACTTAGTTACCCCATATAGAAAGTAACTTTTTACGTTACTCGTTACTTTTACGTTACTTTTATGTTGCTTGACTTTGGGCAGAACCCAATATCTGTTCCTAAATGTGTAGGCCTACATAAAGTTATACTATGCATAATGCCATATATAATGCCATAAATGCATAATGCATTTATCAAAAATGTTAATATTTATGAAGAAATGCCAGTTAATGGATAGGCATATGCATGGGCGGCGCTAGGGAGGGGCTAGAAAGAAAGCCCCCAAGAAAGACCAAAGCTCCCCGTTAGCACCCCCAAAAATCATTTCTGGAAGTAATTATATTCAGGCTGTATTCTATGGAAGTCCTGAACCGCATGGTGAAGGAAAAAAAAAGAACATTTATCTTGTTATTTAGACATAATAAGGGGACATTCTAATCTGCATTAAGCCAAATTAAGCGTTCTTATAATGGTTTTCTATGGGAGGAAAATGTTTAACGTGTAATTAAACACGTTGCGTTCATATTCTGGGCTCATCTGATTTTTTGTACATAGTATAGCCTACATTATTATGATTTTAGTATCATAATGATTAATAAATGCACGCACAATTATCCGTGAACTTGATAAATGTTGCAAATATGTTTTACTATGCACGTAAACAAATGCCTTTCAACTTATGTGTGCAAAATTCAGAATTAAATGAATGTGCAGCAATATACAAATAGAGAGTCTGTAGGCCTACTATAGCCTATACGTGTTGTAGCCATTAAATAAGCGCATTTAGTTTCATATTTGTTAAAATATTATAATGTTATTTTTTTTCCATCTATGCTGATTATGAAAAGTGAACAGTACGAGTAAGATGGATGCGCAATATATCGGGAGACATTGAGTCAATCAGACATGATTTTGACCACTTCATTAAAGTCCCTGTAAAGGCAATTTCAAAAAAAAATTCTAAACACATTATAAATGTTAGAAATGTATTGCTAAAACATATTACAAAGACTGTGAACTGTGAATTACTGAATTGTGGAGTTAGACCGTTAAACAGTTTTTCACCATTGCTATTTTCCGGATTTTCTGGGCGGGGCTAAAACAGGGCTCGATGACGCACTGGAGCCCTTGAGCTCCTGGACACGCCCCTACTTGATGACGCTCTGAGGCCACTGAGGCTGGCCGCTCCTAACAATATAGAGCACATTCACTTCAGTTTGGCGCTCAATCGCGAGTTACTGTCAGTACTATTATTAGTAACACAGCATACAGATTGCTAGCTAGCTATGCCATCGTCACGGAAATGCGTACTACCTGAATGCGATCACCGGATCACGTACAAAACAGATCGGTGTCCTTTTTTAAATTTCCGAAAAACGATTACATCAAGAAGTGGATTCATTTTGTGAAGAGCCAACCTTGATGGAGAGCTGAGGATCACCGCCAACACCCGCCTCTGTAAGTGATCATTTTACACTGGACAGTTTTATAAACTTTCGTCAGAGACAACTGGGATTCACTGATAATCCGCTGTTACTGGTGAATGGGGCCGAACCGACTCCCGTCTCGGCCATCATCCTCCCGTCGCGCCGACAACTGGTGCCATCATCGGCAGTGCGTGCCCACCGTGCGAGCATCCATTCCGGCTGTAGAGTTCAGTCTATGATTCAGTGTGGCGAGTCGGCAGCTTTCCCGTGAGTGGGCGTGGTTTCAGCGCAGCCAGCGGACACGCCCCCAGCGTTTGAGAGCAGAGAATACTGCTCATTTTTTCAAGATTTTGATAGCTTATTTTATGTACTTGCTGGCGTTTTTTATCATTCAAATTTGGCTGGGTGACTAATAACACATTTTTCTGTGGTGTGACAAACTCAAAACACATACTTATTTTTGACTTTACAGGGACTTTAAGTTTTGTTTTGAAGCGAATTTCGTTTTGTATAAATTGTATCTTAATTTTAATCATTTTTATCAACCAAATGCCTGGATTTAATAAGCAAATAAAGGGGACAATATAATCATGGAAGCGCCGGCGTGGTCACTTGCATTGCACGTGAACTGGAGCATCTCATCATAAATTAACCGAAACACAACGTATAGAATTTAAGCTTGAAATGTCTTTAAACGAAACAATTCAAAACGAACAGAAATAGGCTACTCTCTGATTATGTAATCCATTATGTGCATTTCTCTCTGGGGCGTTCACTACGGAGATGGCGATCGCGGTCAAATCTATGAAATGACGGAGATCGCTGTCAAATCCCAGGGACAGATAATCTGTCCCTGGGGAAAGTAACGTTGCGCCGAATTGAAAAAGGAACTACGTTTCGTTACCAAATTTTCAGTAGTAGCGCGTTACACTACTTTTTACCCGAAAAAGTAGTTATGTTACTGTAACGCGTTACACACAACACTGCCTGTACACAACCATCATAAAATGATAAAAATCCATCCAGTGTTATTGTTTTAATCTCCTTATATGTTTTCCCCTGCCTCTGTGACGTCACACGGTCGGAAGCCCCTCCCACGAGTGTTGTTTGACAGCAGCGTTTCAGCACACCCCCCTCCCGAGCGTTGAGCTGTCATCATAGTCCGCTAGTGTTGATATGCTGGAGCACTGTCTATGAGCAGAATGGCGTCTAAGCGATTGTGGTGTTCAGAGAGTAGGAGCCCAGAAAAATATCTAACATGCTAGATATCCAGAGCTGTCGCACAACTCAAACTCAGGTAATGTCATGAGCTACAGCCAATCAGAGCAAGGCATGTTCGCGTGTTGTGTTCTTCTTTGTCTTCTTCGCTGGGTGTTGGCGCGCGTGCTGTTTCGCGTCATTTCCGGTTCGTTTTATCGCGTGATTTTACGTGACAAAACGTGGTTTGTAGACGAGATAGAAACGTTGGGTGACAGAGTTGTTGTCAACTCGTGTAGTGCGTTAACCTGACTCCGCCAGATGGATTTGCTCCGCATATCCATCTGGAAACCTTCCGTTGAAGTAGTTTTGGTAAGGGGCGAAAATACTGGTTAGCTGATTGGCCTATGTTGGTGATAGACGGGCCAAATCAACCAATCAGATCAACGAAGCATATGACGTACTAACAGAGCGTATCTTTTCCTCTGAGAAAAGCCTCCAGAGCAGTGTTTTGCTCTTCTTTCAGTGAAGAAATACTCTGTAATTCCGATAAAACTTGCTCGATAGCCACGCTGATGCTAGTTTCATCCGCTGAAGCCGACATGTTCTTTAGACTGAACTGACGCGCTTCTCGTTGCGTCACGCCTCAACCCGCCTCAAAGCCAACGCTGATTGGACGTTCGTTTGGTGAACTGCTCCCAAATTTTCTTTAACGGAAAGTATCCAGACTGATCTGCGAGTGAAACCTTGAAAGCTCGCGAGATCAGGATGGTCTCACGAGGCTAGTAGTGCGTTACCCCCTGTTGCGGATCAATCACGTCGTGTCGTGTGGTGTGAACAGCTCAACAACTTGAACACTCCTGATTTCACAGAGAGCAAGTCATGTAGTGTGAACCGCACCGTTCAGCCCGACGTTTTAAAATCATGTAGTGTGTGAACTAGGCTTAAGAAGCTTCTCCTGAAAACAGAATCGGTGGCAGCTATTCGTGTTCCTGCTGAACCTCCAGAAGAAGTGAGTGTAAAGTGTTATTAACCTTTATATTAATCTTTGCAAATCGCGAAAAAAAGTTGTTCATGACCATTAACTGTAACATCAATCTGTCAATGAACTAACGCACGGTATACATCAGTAAACACACAGCGTTCGTATCTCACTACTCTACCCTCCAGTGCATACACAGATAGATCAAAGTGACATTACGTTAACCAACCATTCAGAAACGTCCTGTTCGAGCCTTAACTGTCGAACTTCTTCGGGCCACCATCTTGTTCCAGGTGCGACTCCGGTTCAAACTGCTCCGGTTGCACAGATGTGTCCTCAGAGACATTCTCTCTCCAAAATATCCCCTCAACTGTTGTCAAGGCAACACTCCACGTGCGCTGTGTCAAAACGCCCGCAGAACGGAGGGGCGGAGTCAGCGAAGCTCATTATCATTTAAAGTCATATGCACTGAAACGGCGTGCTGAAAACAGAGCTGTTTTTGACCAGGTAAAATGAGTGTTTTCTTACAATACTAATGAGAATTTTTAATAAAAGTATATTACAAAGATTTAATTTAGACCCTAAACATTCATATTAACTTGTACAAAAATGGCATTATATGACCCCTTTAAGACAAATTGTACGAGTGAGGTCATACGAATTATCCACCTTTTAATCACTCGTACGAATTCATGCGAATTGGTCGTGAGATAGCGTTGATATTATCAGAGATCGAGATTACCAGGCTAATCGTTTACACTGTCCCATATCGCAACTGTATAAAAAGTTTGGTTAAAAAAGAGTCTGTCAAGACGCATCTACCCTTATATTTTTAAAATCAACAGTTATAAACCTGAACATTACACTTTGAACTATCAAAATATTGTATTTTTATTAACTAATATTAAAGTCCCCTGTAGTCAATAATTGTATCTGTTAAAACTTCATGCCTTAAAATATCTTCAATGTAACTCGACACCCTCGCCTCATTTAGTATGACAGGGGGACTTTAATGAACACTGTAAGAATGTTTTTTTCCGTTTTGGTTATGATTGCGATTACTTTTCACAGTGACGCTATATTTCTGAAGGATCATGTGACACTGAAGAATGGAGTAATGATGCTGGAAATTCAGCTTTGATCACAGGAATAAATTACACTTTACTGTATATTCACATAGAAAACAGCTGATTTACACTGGAGTAATATTACACTGTATTACTGTATTTCTGATCTAATAAATGCAGCTTTGGAGAGGAGAAGAGACTCTCTCAGAAACATTAAAAGATTCTTGCCAACTCCAAAACTTAAAAAAATAAAAAAATAGTGTAAATCCGACTTAAACACTTCTGGAACAAGAACAAATCACATCATCAGAGAAGAGATGCTGAAGAGGAACTGATTCTGATTCAAAATGATTCACACAATAATGATGTGCACCGATATATAATTTACAATAAACACTGCAATATTCCATAAAAAATAAGAGTTGTCCATTTCGATTTCATGGTGACTGTACAGAAAACATTATAGCGTTCACACACACACACACACACACACAAACAGGCTGAAGAAAGTTAACTTGGCCGCCGCTACAGTCAAGATGGATGAGCTTATGACAGCTTTCTCCTCTCTCTCCGTGTGTGTGTGTGTGTGAGGCAGTGTAAACTTGTGGCAAGAGATCCAGGCTTGGGGAAGATAAAGACCGATCGCTAGAATGTAAACACTCTGTGAAGTGGCGGTGGAGGCAGCGGCTCTCTCTCTCTCACACACACACACACACACACACACACACACACACACACACACACACACACACACACACACACACACACACACACAGGTCAGGGTTAAGCAGCGTTCTCTTTAAGGGCTGCTTTCCCTCTTAACCCCCTCGGAGGGGCAGACCGTCAGTGTAAAGCACAAGAGAAACACATCAGATAAGAGTGTGAGAGTCAAGCTCAGCGTTTACATTCATAAACATTCTTCATATTGTGTGAGATGGTCGGCTCACAGCTGGACGTAACTTCTGCACCTTTATTCAGCTATCTTTACCTTTAGAATACATACATTACTTATTTTTACTATTTAATCCATAAATTCAATTTCAACAATGAGACACTAAAGGCTGTTGGCAATCAAATGAAATCTAAAATGTGAAATAATTTTAAAAAATGTAATTATACATTTCATATCAAATCACCGTCTTAATGAGCGAGTCATTGAATCATTCAGTCAAACGATTCATTCAAACAGTTGGAATGTGGCAAGTGACTCTCTTTATGAATGGATCATTGAATCGGTTTGTTCAAACACTGAACGAAAGACTTTCTGTTGCAGCTTTTGAACTTCTTTCGTTGGCCAAAAAAAGGCAATAAAGAGACAATATTGTGTCTAAAATGTAACTCATAATATTAACTTCTGAACTGTGATTTAACATTTGTGAGCGTGCAGATATCTGGGAAAAACAGTCAAGAGTCTCCTGCTGAATCTCTTTATTTGCACTCGTTCCCTATGCAGAATCACGACACTGACTAATGAACTAATCACTTTTTGTGTAAAAGTTTTTTGTTGTTGTTATACACATCATGCATATTAACGTTTTTGCAGGTTTTACCCTATGCTAGTATTTAACAACCTATACTAACCTTGTGATAATAAACGATGAACTGATCTGATATCGGGAGTCACGAGTGTCTGTGAGGGAACACAATTTCCTGCATGTTCTTTCAAACACTTATAATATTTTAAACTTTAATGCTTTATATTCTTATATTCCATCTTTAATAGTAATAAAGTATGTCAAACTACTTAATGTGTAAGAATTTCATTCTTTTTTGAGTTTTTTTTTTGGTTAATTTTGAAATCAGAACAGATATGGCGCTAAAATAGTCATGCGTTCATAAAATATTACTCACAAATGCATACGCTAATTCACACAAGTTATGAGTTTGTGATTTACTGTACACATATTTTTGGAATAAATGAATTTTAGCTCATTTTAGCTCAATATTATAGCACCCTAACATTTTTAGTCAATGCCTCAAAAAACTAAAATGAAAGAGGTGTATTCAAGTCATTCAATCAATTCATTATATGTATGAATTTTGTAAAGCATCTGGTAAAAAACAAGAGCATCATGTCATTGATCCAGATAACAGGAGGAAAAAGTGTGAGTGGATGGATGGATGGATGGATGGATGGATGGATGGATGGATTAATGGATGGGTGGATGGATGGATGGATGGATAAATGGATGGATGGATGGATGAATGGATGGATGGATGGATGGATGGATGGATGGATGATGCATGGATGGATGGATGGATGGATGGATGGATGGATGGATGGATGGATGGATGGATGGATGGATGGATGGATGGATGGATGGATGATGGATGGATGATGGATGGATGGATGAAAGAATGAATGAATGGATCAATGGATGGATTAATGGATGGATGGATGAATGGATGGGTGGATGGATGAATGGATGGGTGGATGGATGGATGGATGGATGGATGGATGGATGGATGGATGAATGGATGGGTGGATGGATGGATGGATGGATAAATGGATGGATGGATGGATGAATGGATGGATGGATGGATGGATGGATGATGCATGGATGGATGGATGAATGGATGGATGGATGGATGGATGGATGGATGGATGGATGGATGGATGGATGATGGATGGATGATGGATGGATGGATGAAAGAATGAATGAATGGATCAATGGATGGATTAATGGATGGATGGATGAATGGATGGGTGGATGGATGAATGGATGGGTGGATGGATGGATGGATGGGTGGATGAATGAATGGATGCATGGATGGATGATGGATGGATAGATGGATGGATAAATGGATGGATGGATGGATGAATGGATGGTTGGATGGATGGATGGATGGATGGATGGATGGATGGATGGATGGATGATGGATGGATGGATGATGGATGGATGGATGGATGGATGGATGATGGATGGATGAAAGGATGGATGCATGGATGGATGATGGATGGATGGATGGATGATTGAATGAATGGATCAATGAATGATGAATGGATGGATCTCTGGATCTGACTGGATCTGGCTGGATCTGGTTGGATCTGGCTGGATCTGACTGGATCTGACTGGATCTGGCTGGATCTGACTGGATCCTCTCTGTTGGTTTAGTCTGCGTATGAGGATCGAGCGTGTGCGAGTCTAGCAGGATCTTTGATGTGTGTAAGAGGCAGCGATCCTGTTATTCTTAGATAAGGAAAGGCCACATGAAGTGTCTTGGTCTTGTTTGACTTCACGTCACAGATTGTTTATTAAGTACTCGTGCACTAATATGCTGCACTTTTTTCAGTTCCTTCAAGTCCTAAAAATGAACCCACTTTTACTGTCCCGCTCAGAGCAAATAAATCGTCACTTCGACGTCTTCATAACCGGCGCAGAAGGAAACTCTGTAACACTTTATAACACTGTTCCTTCATTAATGAATAACTACACAGAAGCAAATAACTATTAACACTCTAGTAACTGCTATTAACTAGCAAGAAACTCTGATTAATGAATTAGTAAGTAATAGCGCTCAGTTTAATGTGGAAGTTCACTATTAGCTAATCAATAACTACTATTATTCATACCTCACTGAGAACTACTATATACAGGTTCATAATTAATATTAATAATGCAGAATGTATAATATGAAGTAATGGTAACCCACTAGTGATGACTCAAGTGTTTCTACATCTTTCTAAAGGAACTACTAATAATTTGGATCAGAGCCGCCGACACGTTCATCATAACATGGACTCTCGTAGTCGATCCTCACGGCCTCTTGTGTAGATGGAGGCGTTTATACTCTCGTGATCACAGAGCTGAAGTGGAGGATAACAGCATCGGCTCTCTCTGTCCTGAAGCCGCCAATCTCCAGTGACGCTTCTGTGCAACACTTATCAAGCACTCGGTCTGAAATATGACAGCGGCGGAGCGGATGCAACTCAGACCGTCTGTGTTATCTGACCCGATGGACAGTAAGTAGATCCTCAGGACCGAAATACCAGCATCTGCATTCTGTCAGACTTATCTGTCCTTCAGCGTTCGCTTCGTGAGACTTTAGGACACGGCCGACACTATTCTGGTGTCCGGCTTAGTTTGCAGGCCGCAGCCAATCATCTGACAGGTGGTGGATTTAAACATCACTGTGTGCTTTCATTTCTGAGTCATTTGTGACTAAAGTACTCGTTTACACGACACCGTTTTCAACTAAAACGGAAAACGTTTTATGCGCTTTGGCCGTTGATTTACACGACAGCGGTGTTTTGGGAGCCTGAAAACGCAAACTTTTCAAAACGTGTTTCAAAGTGCATATCGTTATTGTTTTCGTGTAAAATACAAAGTCGTGAGTTTGTGAAATCAGTGACGTCATGTGCGTGTTAGTGTTCTGTCTATCGGCACGTAGTGTTCCTTTACAAAGTGGTGTCGCCACCTACTGGCCTGGCAACACAAGCAAAAACTTTTAAAGTGCTCTTTACTATTTAGCAGTTGCTGATACGTGTACGATATGATTGTTCAAATGGCTGATTCTTTCATTAATGGAGAACTGAATCAATTTGCTCAAAAACAATAAGTCAACAGCATTGCTGAGTATTTCCTCCTTAAAACTGCAGTGAACCAAAGACAGTCTCAAAAACACGGTTTGAAATCGCTGGTGTTTCTGACGTCACAAACGACCTTGTAACCAATCAGATCAACGTGTGATCGTCAACCAGTGGATCTCTGAGCTGAGGGAGTGAGTGGAGGCGGGGCTCATTTGCATATTCATAGACCCGCGCATACTAAATGAGGCGAGGGTGTCGAGTTACATTCAAGATATTTTAAGGCATGAAAAACAAATTCAAGGATAAAACATGTAAATATGTCATATTGGTGAACAGAGATGAGTTTTAAGGGATGAACTATTATATGGTAAACATGGTAAAGATATACAACAAAAACTTATACGGAGGCCCCCATGTAATGAACTTTAGGGTCATTCTACTACACTACATCACACAGGAAAGCGTACACTTTCACAGCGTGTTTTCGCACACCTCTACTCCGGGAAAAGTCCAGAGAGAAACTGTCCAGCTGAAGTGGATCCACAACAGGTGAGAGATGAGGAGAGTCAACGCAACTCAAGTGCCCTAGAGCAACAGATATCAATCCAGGGCACAAACATGGAAAAACATTAGCTGAGTTTCAGTATGACAAGGTGAAAAATGGAGTCACAACCGCAGATAGTTCCACTCTAGTGGAGTATTGATCCGGTGTTGGACGAGCAGAAGACGCTGGTGTCTCGGGGGAGCTGGTGGCACTTTAACTGGCCCTCTGGAGCCTGACAACGCCTGTCAGCCCAACACTGCCATGCGAGCTAAACCGAGACAATAGTCTGATGGATGGACTCGTGTCCCAGGACAACTTTCACTTAGGCTGGAGAAATGTGAAAGCTGTGAGTCCTGGATCCATTCCCAAGGCTTCCAGTACAGCGATGTGCTACGGGCGAGGGCACTCAAGCACACCTGGAAGACACCAGTGCATCGGAGATCAATATACAAGGCGGTTTTTGAGTTCCACTGGAGCATGTCCTGAGGAGTTACTCTCATGCTGATCACACACACTCTCCTAACAGAAGTCATCACACACACTCTCCTAACAGAAGTCAGTGTTGGTCAGAAGCTCCAGCATGCGAAGGCAAGACGCTGGCGCTCTTCGTGAGTTTTTTTTGTCAATGAAATTAATGTAATATATTTTGGTTTGATAATGTTTTTTATGTAATATTTTGTATTTTTAGAGAATTTTTTATACTAAATTATATTAACGCTGTATTTAAAATCCATTTACTCACTTTTTTAGCATAGACCTGAATATTCAATTTCCAGCTTAAACTGGTAAATCTGGAACGCTTTAGAGCGACAGACTGAAGTTTGATCTCTTTTTAAAGACGACACTCGGCAGATTATTGCTGAAGTGACAACAGTTTTAAAAAGTGAACTTAAAAAAAGTAACAGAATTTGACATGTATTGTTATGAAAAATGCACAAAAATACTATTTTAAATTTTCATATGAAATATATATCTTTAAAACCATGTTTTCCTCTAAAACTGCTTGAAAATCTCAGCCGTAACTCTCCCCCAGTGTGTTCCTCATGTGAGCTGATCTCTCAGGGAATGAGCGTCAGTGAGATGTTGTTCGGCTGCAGTTCCACACGCTTCCACTAGAGGAAACTCTCTCGTTCATTTCCGATGCGTCATTCCTGACCGCGAGGAGCACAAGTGTGACCATTGTGTACAGGACCATTAAACCTGTTCCAATCATGTCCATGATTTTGTGTGTGTGTGTGTTCAAACAGCAAGTGCCAAAACCTTTACCAATGTTCGTACCATTCCGATGAAGTAAAAAAAAAAAACAGTAAAAATTTTCGGTCAAAAATGACAGAAGAGCACCAGAGGGTTAAGAGTAACCCAAGAGTCTGAACAGACACTCAGATCGAAACATTATGACGTTTATTACCAGTTTGGGTCTGACTGGCCCACTGGAGCAGGACTGGGCAACTCTAGCTAGTCACGTCTGTAGGGTCAGCAGAAGCAGGGCAGTGTGATCAGGCTTGCAGGACAGTGGATCCAGGCCAACATGTGTCCCAGTGGAAGACGAGGGGGATCAGGCGGGTCCGGTGGTTAGTGGTCGGACGGCCACAACACACACAGGCGGGGCAATTAGCTTGCCTCATTATCAGTGGAGTCTCATTATCAGAGTGAACAGGAGCTCAGCCGCTGGAGATCGATGAGGAAGGTCAGTGTATCATCAACCAAAGGCAGAAGTGCTGCGAGATAAAAGGATCTTTCCACGGCCTTATCCGGCGGCCACGCTTGGAATTTGTCTGACCAAAATTCCTTTCATGAGACACAATTGTGAGCGTTCCTGCAGCTCTACTGACTTCTGACGGAGGAGAGCGCGACGCTGATCTACTCACACAAGTGGGAATCTCTTCAGGAGGGACAAGTTTGGGTTATTTGAGGAATCCTACAGCTTGAAAATGAGCACAAATATCCAGTTTGGAAGTGTATTTATTTTCGTACATCACATCTCTTGTGAAAAGCAGTGCTCTTATTTTATAGAATGCACACTTGTAGTATTGCAACTCTTACGTGTTTTTTTAATGTAGCCTACTTGGAGATAATATAATACTAATGAAATAAAAGGCCACTTAAGTGTACTTAATGAGAGCACACTTTCTTCACTCTCACACACTTTTAGTAAGTGCACTTTGTCATAAAAAAATATTTCCTTTTGAGTACATTTTAAATCATTATGTTTTAATAATATTCTGTAATTATTGTTGTGTGTTGACTAACATACTAAAGCACATGTAAAGCACTTGATTATACGATTGTACTATTACTATACGATAATAATAACAAAATATATTTAAGTTACAACAGAAATCACATTAACATATTTTAGTTTACCATAAATGCTTATCATGCAATTAAGTGTAAAAAACAGAACATTAAGTTCATACTTAAGAATATTATTTAGATATTCTTATATTCTTATATTATTTATAAATACAAAAGCGCGAGTTTCTGAAAACGGTGACGTCATGCGTGTGCGTGTTCGGTCTATTGGCGTGTAGTGTTTCTTTACAAAGTGACGTCGCCACCTACTGGCCTGGCATCAGAATACGGCGGTTTTTGCCGGTTTCACGGATCCGTGTGAATGGTGTCTTATGTACGCGAAAAACACAAAGCAAAAACTTTTCCTTTTTTTAGTACGTTGTTGTTGACGTACCCTCAGTTCGAATGAAAGTCTCAAAGCCTCTAGTTAAAGGTGCTGTTCGTGAGATTGACAGCTAGTGGCTGAAATAGGCAGTGCAGTCCAAATTCAAAAGAGAGTGGTTACCCCGCCTCCTCAGACTCGACGCTCACTCGGGTTGCCAGATTGAGGACACGCAACAGGAACGAGCGCACTTGATAATGGAAATTGATGAGTTGATTTATGATGAGTTGATATCGTGTTTTAATATGCTCCCGTTCATAGAGATTTGTAGATGGGCGCGGAGGCTTTTTAGGTCGGGTTGATTCTGCGATCTCTGACCCAGTTTGTTCGCCAGCTTCGGCGATATGCTGTGTTTTCCGTCGACGGGTTACCTGGGGGGGGGGGGGGGGGGGGGGGGTTTGGGGGGGATTATTGGGTGAATTGGCAACATGTGATTTCGAACAGAACAAAACAAAAACAGACATTCCAACACGGAACGCACATTTCAAAGTAAAATAACTGGCTGTAAACGTGTTTTCCAGAGAAGCGTGTATGTGAACCCAGCATGTTTCCTAAATATCTGCAAACATATTATGGTATGTTTATGCTTTAGTACAGTCGAAAGCATACATACAGCACCTTTAAAGCAGACGCATCGCATTATAGCGATAACGCTTTCTCGAACAGCATTTTGGCCAACATGGATTAACAAGAGCTCTAGCCTTCATCTCATGCTCACTGCCTTCCTCATGTCATTAATCTCCACCCTCTTCCCACACACACACACACACAGTCTGCATGGCACCAGACAGCAGTGAGCCGGCGAATGAGATGTGTGAGAGCCCCTGCTGCCAAGAGGCGGGCAGAAGGAGGAAACAAACCCCTGCTAATGGAGACATAACATGCTCACCGGAGCAGAAACTCAAACAAACGATTAATGGGCAATGGACCCTCTGCTCCCGCTCTCTCTCTCTCTCTCTCTCTCTCTCTCTCTCTCTCTCTCTCTCTCTCTCTCTCTCTCTCTCTCTCCTATCTCCGTCCTCCTCGCGCTGGTATTCAGACTGGCATCTCGGAGTCACAGCAGTGACCCCCCCCCCCCCCCCCACCGGAGTGATCCTAATGCATGTGAGCCGACCCGTCGGGAACATGACCGATGCATATTCTCTTTATTCGTCATTTAATAACATAAACTGTAATATCAAACAGCTCAGACCAGCACTTCGAGAGGCAAGCCTTCTACGTTTGCAACCCCGAAACGGACAGAACTTGTTGGGAGCGACGAGGGTTGGTGGCGTTTCCTCAGTCGGAACATATGAAGAGAGACTGTTGTCTGCACGGGGCTTTGGGATAAAAGGAGCCAACATCTCTACGCAGACTCCCAGTCTCACAAATCCCTCATGAACCTGCAAGTCGCCTTGCTGCACTCGGATGGAAGATGTGACCTAATGAAGCAACAATGGCACAGGCGAAATAGGATTAGAGCTGAGGTTATTAGGCCAGAGCTCAACCCCCAGGCCCCTGTCATGCAGAAGCTGATCTGAGGTCAGGCCCGGCCCGAGCCCGGGATGAGCAGACGCTGGAGCCGATGGTCTCAGATCAGCAGCGCGGGGCAAGTTCACCCAGAGTGCACCACACACACCACACACACCACTACACCGCGCCATGATGATCTCACACGGCATCGCACAACACCGAGGCTCGGCCTGATTCCCCCAACGAGCTTCACCCAGCGAAGCTTCTCTCGGGCTCGATCGGGTTAGGGTTAGGACTTACGGATGTGGTTTCCGAAATCTAGGGATTCGACTTGATCAGAAATTCCCTGGCAAATAAGAAACTGATTTTAACAACATGTGGCTTTCGACGGCAACAAATCAGACTGAGACCATAGTTGGAAGACCCGACTGCTGGTCAGAGGCTCGATCTCGGGTGTAGCTGGAGCTCTGTTAGGATGAAAGCTTATTTCTGCCACTGAATAATGAAAAATGCCTTTTTACTTTTCCCCCTCGCAATTCTGAGTTTATATGTCAATGCAAACAATTCAAAATTGAGATATAAACTCGCAATTCCAAGTAAAAATCCTCTGAATTGTGAAATGTTAACTGCAATTCTGTGTAGAAAAGTCTGGGATATTACAATTAAAATTAATTACAATTAAATGTTTTGCGATAAGACTAAATGTGAATGATATCTTTACCTTATTGGAATCGAAACTAGGAACCGATAAGAATCGAAATCCTAAATCGAAATCGTTAAAATTCAAACCATACCCAAGTCACAATTTTGAGAAAAATTGTGAGATACAAAAATCGCTAATACCGTTTTGCATTTTTTATTCCGTGGTGGAAACCAGCGTCCACAGAAGCGAGCGCATCATTATAGTTCTGTGGGCTGAGCTCTGATCCGGCACTGCAGACGGGGAGCCTCTCGCTCATGTGTTGTGATTAGCAGGTAATGATCTTTGATCTAATGCGCTGACTGGGAAAGTGCGGCTCCGCTAGAATTCCGGTAGATCTCGGTCGACCTGGAGCCAGTGTCAGCTCTCATTAGGCCGGCCGGCCCCGTGACCCCCGTCCCCCGGCCCGGGCCCTCCTCTCAGCTGGAGAGCCCCGCGTAATGATATCAATAGCAGCAGGGGTGCAATGAATACAAATCCGCAGGCAGAATGTTTGGACAAGAAACCTCTCGGAAGCCCCCCACCAACGAGGCCCCGTCCCCCTCCCGACACACAGGGCGGATCCAGTCCTGATCCACAGCCGGCCGTGGACACGAGGACACACTCCCTCCAGTGGTTCAGTCTCCCGACACACAGGGCGATCCAGTCCTGATCCACATATGGACACGAGGACACACTCCCTCCAGTGGTTCAGTCTCCCGACACACAGGGCGATCCAGTCCTGATCCACATATGGACACGAGGACACACTCCCTCCAGTGGTTCAGTCTCCCCGACACACAGGGCGATCCAGTCCTGATCCACATATGGACACGAGGACACACTCCCTCCAGTGGTTCAGTCTCCCCGACACACAGGGCGATCCAGTCCTGATCCACATATGGGCACAAGGACACACTCCCTCCAGTGGTTCAGTCTCCCGACACACAGGGCGGATCCAGTCCTGATCCACATATGGACACGAGGACACACTCCCTCCAGTGGTTCAGTCTCCCCGACACACAGGGCGATCCAGTCCTGATCCACATATGGGCACGAGGACACACTCCCTCCAGTGGTTCAGTCTCCCGACACACAGGGCGATCCAGTCCTGATCCACATATGGACACGAGGACACACTCCCTCCAGTGGTTCAGTCTCCCGACACACAGGGCGATCCAGTCCTGATCCACATATGGACACGAGGACACACTCCCTCCAGTGGTTCAGTCTCCCGACACACAGGGCGATCCAGTCCTGATCCACATATGGACACGAGGACACACTCCCTCCAGTGGTTCAGTCTCCCGACACACAGGGCGGATCTAGTCCTGATCCACATATGGACACGAGGACACACTCCCTCCAGTGGTTCAGTCTCCCCGACACACAGGGCGATCCAGTCCTGATCCACATATGGACACGAGGACACACTCCCTCCAGTGGTTCAGTCTCCCCGACACACAGGGCGATCCAGTCCTGATCCACATATGGACACGAGGACACACTCCCTCCAGTGGTTCAGTCTCCCCGACACACAGGGCGATCCAGTCCTGATCCACATATGGACACGAGGACACACTCCCTCCAGTGGTTCAGTCTCCCGACACACAGGGCGGATCCAGTCCTGATCCACATATGGACACGAGGACACACTCCCTCCAGTGGTTCAGTCTCCCGACACACAGGGCGGATCTAGTCCTGATCCACATATGGACACGAGGACACACTCCCTCCAGTGGTTCAGTCTCCCCGACACACAGGGCGATCCAGTCCTGATCCACATATGGACACGAGGACACACTCCCTCCAGTGGTTCAGTCTCCCCGACACACAGGGCGATCCAGTCCTGATCCACATATGGACACGAGGACACACTCCCTCCAGTGGTTCAGTCTCCCCGACACACAGGGCGATCCAGTCCTGATCCACATATGGACACGAGGACACACTCCCTCCAGTGGTTCAGTCTCCCCGACACACAGGGCGATCCAGTCCTGATCCACATATGGACACGAGGACACACTCCCTCCAGTGGTTCAGTCTCCCCGACACACAGGGCGATCCAGTCCTGATCCACATATGGACACGAGGACACACTCCCTCCAGTGGTTCAGTCTCCCCGACACACAGGGCGATCCAGTCCTGATCCACATATGGACACGAGGACACACTCCCTCCAGTGGTTCAGTCTCCCGACACACAGGGCAGATCCAGTCCTGATCCACATATGGGCACAAGGACACACTCCCTCCAGTGGTTCAGTCTCCCGACACACAGGGCGATCCAGTCCTGATCCACATATGGACACGAGGACACACTCCCTCCAGTGGTTCAGTCTCCCGACACACAGGGCGATCCAGTCCTGATCCACATATGGACACGAGGACACACTCCCTCCAGTGGTTCAGTCTCCCGACACACAGGGCGGATCCAGTCCTGATCCACATATGGACACGAGGACACACTCCCTCCAGTGGTTCAGTCTCCCGACACACAGGGCGATCCAGTCCTGATCCACATATGGACACGAGGACACACTCCCTCCAGTGGTTCAGTCTCCCGACACACAGGGCGGATCCAGTCCTGATCCACATATGGGCACAAGGACACACTCCCCCCAGTGGTTCAGTCTCCCGACACACAGGGCGATCCAGTCCTGATCCACATATGGACACGAGGACACACTCCCTCCAGTGGTTCAGTCTCCCGACACACAGGGCGGATCCAGTCCTGATCCACATATGGACACGAGGACACACTCCCTCCAGTGGTTCAGTCTCCCCGACACACAGGGCGATCCAGTCCTGATCCACATATGGACACGAGGACACACTCCCTCCAGTGGTTCCCTCCGGCCTACGGGGGACCCGGACAAATGACAGGTCTCCACTGTCTCACAACTGTGAACGAGTGCTCTTACGAGTTTCTACATTACAACTAGGGCTCATAATTCATTAATCAATCAAGTGGATTACATGATATGCTGATTAATCAGATTAGCTGCAATGAATTGCATGCATCAATGATTGCTGAAAATGAGGATAATTTAAGACATTAGGTTAGAGGATTAAAACATTGAATAGATGAGTCTTCAGTAGAGCGGTTCTCAATGTAAACACGTATGGAAGAGCAGAATACAGCGGTGACCCCTGTATACAGAGCAGAACTGCACTTAGAAATACTATTAAGATGAAACGAAACGGCCATCGAAACTTTAGCTCCCTTCGGATACACATTCATGAGCACAATTCACATGAATGGCAGATTTCAGTGTCAGAATGGCGAATTTTAGCCATTAGGCCATCAAGTTAAGCCTAAAGGTTATTTGAAATAGAAATACATACATGTAAAATAATGTCGGTTTAATGTTGTACACCTAATTTGTAGTGTTATTTTTAGCATTTTAATTAAGATTATTAACTCTTTCCACACCATTGACGTCATTTTCGGGCTTTCCATGTTTTCACTGTTCTTCAAAAAGAGTACAGAACCTCCTGATCAAAACACAGGCAAAGAAGATGATGAAAACAAGCTCTCAGCAGATGCATAAACTAAATAACACGATCATTAACCCTAAACCGCATATAAATCAAACCTGCCTGCTGGATGAAGGTGGACCCAGCACTGCAGGACGGTGAAGCTGCGGGGTGTTGATGGACTCCATCCACTCCAACTGTGTTTATCATTGTTCTGAATCTGATCCAGACGTGGTCTTTTCTCAGGAAAGAGTTAATATAACTAAATAAAAATAACTCTAACTTATCGGGGCCGTTGGTGGAGAACCACTGCTTCAAAAGCAGAGACACTTCCTGAGGTGAGGTTGTCAATCTTTGAGGCAGACGAAAGGAAAGTTCATATTACGTCTGCTTTATATTTACATGTTGGTCAGTATACATTATGCACTGTGTGGAGGTGCGCTGTTCTTCCAATGACCGTCGCATTAAGATGCCGTCAGGTCACAGAAAGCTGTTCGACTCCCCCCCATCCCGCATGTGTGTGTGAACGCGTCTCGCCTCTGCGCTGACAGCAGACCTGCATGAACACCAGGGGGACTCTTAAAGCTGGATTCGTTTCAATGGGGAGGAAATGAATTACTATACATTTATTATTATAAACTGCACTAAATTGACAACCCTGACTAAAAGATACCTGTTGTTATTAATGTTTTCAACTAATATATCTAATATCCAAACATATTCACCAAACTGGTTATTTTACTTGGGAACACTCCAGGTAACCCATCTAAAACACGTTGCCTCTCTTTCGCCAAACTTGCACAGTGAAGTCGTAGTTGAACTGAGTGTACTCACTGTCACTAGCGTAACACAACATCCAGTGTACGAGCGAGTGAGCAAGAAATCTGATTTCCGCCTCTGGTATTGACTCAGCCGGTCTGGAAACCAGCCAGAGATTCTGGTAACAAAAGCATGTTCACAGTCCTGCTGAAATGACCCCCAATTAAAGAGCAATGGTGAAGGCCCACACATCTCTACATCCGCATTACCAGCAGCAGAAACATCATAAAACGTGTCACTAGTAGACCTGTTTACAATCAGCAGCGGGGCAAGTCGAGCCGTGAACACGCTATTCACATTCAGTGCTGTTATTGGAAAAATGTCTAATGGTTTCAGCTGAAAGCTTCATTTATACATGTCTGTGTGTGTATATGCTTCTACTCATGCATGTATTTCCCCTTAATAAAATAATCCCCTTTCTGAGAAAAATGCACATCGAGATTAAAATTATCATTGGTACTAAACTGATGGCGTCTGCAACCAATCACTTTTAAATTGATTTTCATTGATTCGTGTATTGTTAATGCATGTGGTAAATCTCCTGAGATGGCAGCAAACACAACTCTTCTGAAATATACATAGCAATTAACATCTAAAAGTAATGTGGTAAAGAAGTAATCTCTCAGACGGGCAGCTGTCAAAGACTTTCAGCCGTGCCACAATTGCAAATAGTTATAGCATTTAAATAAACGAACTGTCTGCTAACTCATAATTATAGCCAAATACTTTGTACTCTTCACTTAACACATTATTCCTCAAAAGCCTGCTTTCATTACATTATGCGAATTTGTGGAGCGCCATCAAACAGGCTATATTTCCAGTAGCTCAAATAGTAAAGTTAAGCTATATTTCTAACATGCAGTAAAGCGTGGCACTCAACAAACCTCCCCAATTCAGATAGTTCATGTGTTCTAGCTTTAGCACACCTGGTGCAGCTCATGAAGCCCTTGATTAGCGAGTCGACACCTGTTCTGCAGATCTGTGCTGTTGTGAGGGATTATATTCAGGGTGTTGAATAATTTTGAGACTGCAGAAGTCATTAAAAGTCGCATTTTCAGTTGAATTTCTGGAAACCACTTGAAACATTTGTTGTGTTGAGCTATTTCAGTTACTTATGTTTGATTTGTTCATTGCAAACAGCTGAAAGTCTGTAAATGTTGCCAATAAACCTGATATGAAATGGGGGTTGAATAATTTCAATTACAACTGTAAAACAAATGCATTCTAAAATCCTTCATCTCATTTGCACATGACACTATGTATTTTTTCCTTTTAAATCATTATGATAATCAAATAAGATAAGTTGAATAAATGACAAAAACACAATTGCATCCATATGGTTTCTTGGTCTAGTCTCATCCCCCCAAAATATTCCAACCGCAGTATTGGAGTCATGCGTCACTTCTTCTGTGGTGGGATGTGATTGCCATTAAAAATGAACCAGGCTGCATGTAATGTCTTGAGAACAGGCCTGTTGGCTGTGAACAGGGGTGTGAGGATGTCATCTCCATCACCCGCTCCTCCGACAGAAAGCTTTTTACACAACGACATCGCAAATGCATTAGCATGAATTAAACGTAACCCCGTAACCTGCATCAGAGGTGTACACACTGCCGGGAGACACACGGCTATCACTCCAGAAATAACCATCTACTAAACACTAGTTGCCAATATTACACTTGATTTTTAAAGTCGGAATGAAAGGGAAGTTGCACTGGGTTTTTGCTCCTCTATTGTGACATATATACGAGTGAAACGCTTCTGTGGGCGGGGCTTGATTGTGTCTGTGGGGAATTGATTGGCTGATTGGATGGTTGTGGTTTGCTATTGGCTGATATCATGTGAGTGACAGGTTATAGCCCCGCCCTCGTCATCAGAGACGAGATGCTACAAGAGGAACTTATTCTGATTCAAGATCATTAACACAACAATGATGTGCACAGATAAATCATTTATAATAAGCACTGCAATATTCCATAAAAACAAAATAAGAACTACACAGTTTTCATGGTGACTTTAAAAATCCAACAAACTCTATTT
This sequence comes from Rhinichthys klamathensis goyatoka, assembly GCF_029890125.1. Taxonomy (NCBI): domain Eukaryota; kingdom Metazoa; phylum Chordata; class Actinopteri; order Cypriniformes; family Leuciscidae; genus Rhinichthys; species Rhinichthys klamathensis. Next base: position 160,736 of record NW_026607202.1, read on the forward strand.
ACTCTCTCGTTACATGTTGCTGGTTTTTATTGTGAATGATTTTTTATTGTGATTACGTCTGACCCAGCTCCTGGGTGTTACCCAGATCTTGGGTCAGACATAACAACCCAGTGATTGGGTTATTTATCGCTGGAACAGCTAATGATCTGATATGAGGCATGTGTTGGATATTCTTCCCAACGCTCCTCGGACTCACCACATGAATCTCAGCTTCAACACTAAAAAATCTCATACATGTATGTATGTGTGTGTGTGTGTGTGTGTATGTATGTATATATGTATGTATGGATGGATAGATCTTTATTAGTCATTGTTAAAAGAAACAACGAAACTCGTTTAGCAGCTCTTCAGATATAGCAGGATAACTATAAACGATATAAACAGTGTAAATAAATAACAGGGACAAAGTGAAGTGAATTGAATGTAGACGCATTTTCTGTAAAGCTGCTTTCTTTAAGATGATGTGTATTGTGAAAAGCGCTATACAAAATAAATGTGAATGGAATGTTATGCATGTATTGCATTAAAACGTTAATTTGGTGTACATTTGCGCCAGCGAATCTTTCAGAAGGTTTCCAGCATGTCGGCACGGTGCCAACGGCAGGCACTTCAGCTTAAGTGTCGGCTCGAAGAGGAACCCAGAACTGCTGTAGAACAGTGTTATCAGGGACCATTAGAGCCTTTGAAGTGGCTGGGGAAAGAGTCTCATCCATTACACACAGAGTTTGGGTCCTGTCATGGAGAGAGCCGTCCGCAGAGGACGCCTGTTCTTCGTCTCCCATCATCCCCGACTCAGGGTTTGGCCAACACACAGCGTAACTCGCTGCAGATTTCACCAGATTCGTCCTCCTCGGGCCAGATTTGGAGCTCGATAACTCACATCCTGACAGCGTTTGATGTCGGAGTGCCTCGAGAATCGGCCTTTTGTTGTATGATGCCATACGTGCACTGTAATAAGTCCGGCTGGAACAGCTAATGATCCGATATGAGGCATGTGTTGGATATTCTCCCCAACGCTCCTCGGACCCACCGCATGAAACCCTCGGTTTCAACACTCAAAAAAATCTTGGGTTGTTTTTTCTACCCAAATCCTGGGTTGAGCCTTTTAGGTCGTTTTTTGGGGGGTTATTTTTCAGGTATTTGGGTAGTTTTTGTGTTACCCAGCTCCTGGGTCAGACGTAACAACCCAGTGTTTGGGTAGTTTTTGTGTTACCCAGCTCCTGGGTCAGACGTAACAACCCAGTGTTTTGGTAGTTTTTGTGTTACCCAGTTCCTGGGTCAGACGTAACAACCCAGTGATTGGGTAGTTTTTGTGTTACCCAGATCCTGGGTCAGATGTGTTTGGGTAGTTTTTGTGTTACCCAGCTCCTGGGTCAGACGTAACAACCCAGTGTTTTGGTAGTTTTTGTGTTACCCAGTTCCTGGGTCAGACGTAACAACCCAGTGTTTTGGTAGTTTTTGTGTTACCCAGCTCCTGGGTCAGATGTAACAACCCAGTGTTTGGGTAGTTTTTGTGTTACCCAGCTCCTGGGTCAGACGTAACAACCCAGTGTTTTGGTAGTTTTTGTGTTACCCAGCTCCTGGGTCAGATGTAACAACCCAGGGATTGGGTAGTTTTTGTGTTACCCAGATCCTGGGTCAGACGTAACAACCCAGTGATTGGGTAGTTTTTGTGTTACCCAGATCTTGGGTCAGACATAACAACCCAGGGATTGGGTAGTTTTTGTGTTACCCAGCTCCAGGGTCAGACGTAACAACCCAGTGTTTGGGTAGTTTTTGTGTTACCCAGATCTTGGGTCAGACATAACAACCCAGGGATTGAGTTATTTATCGCTGGAACAGCTAATGATCTGATGTGAGGCATGTGTTGAACATCCCGTAGATTCTTCCCAACGCTCCTCGGACCCACCGCAAGGACCTCAGCTTCAACACTCGAAAAATCTTGGGTTGTTTTTTCTACCCAAATCCTGGCTTGAGCTTGAGTTTTTGTGTTACCCAGATCCTGGGTCAGATGTAACAACCCAGTGTTTGGGTAGTTTTTGTGTTACCCAGCTCCTGGGTCAGATGTAACAACCCAGTGTTTTGGTAGTTTTTGTGTTACCCAGTTCCTGGGTCAGACGTAACAACCCAGGGTTTGGGTAGTTTTTGTGTTACCCAGATCCTGGGTCAGATGTAACAACCCAGTGTTTGGGTAGTTTTTGTGTTACCCAGATCCTGGGTCAGATGTAACAACCCAGTGTTTGGGTAGTTTTTGTGTTACCCAGCTCCTGGGTCAGACGTAACAACCCAGTGTTTTGGTAGTTTTTGTGTTACCCAGTTCCTGGGTCAGATGTAACAACCCAGTGATTGGGTAGTTTTTGTGTTACCCAGATCCTGGGTCAGATGTAACAACCCAGTGTTTGGTTTGTTTTTGTGTTACCCAGTTCCTGTGTCAGACGTAACAACCCAGTGATTGGGTAGTTTTTGTGTTACCCAGATCCTGTGTCATACGTAACAACCCAGTGTTTGGTTTGTTTTTGTGTTACCCAGTTCCTGTGTCAGACGTAACAACCCAGTGATTGGGTAGTTTTTGTGTTACCCAGATCCTGGGTAAGATGTAACAACCCAGTGTTTGGTTTGTTTTTGTGTTACCCAGTTCCTGTGTCAGACGTAACAACCCAGTGATTGGGTAGTTTTTGTGTTACCCAGATCCTGGGTCAGATGTAACAACCCAGTGTTTGGTTTGTTTTTGTGTTACCCAGTTCCTGTGTCAGACGTAACAACCCAGTGATTGGGTAGTTTTTGTGTTACCCAGATCCTGGGTAAGATGTAACAACCCAGTGTTTGGGTAGTTTTTGTGTTACCCAGCTCCTGGGTCAGACGTAACAACCCAGTGTTTGGGTAGTTTTTGTGTTACCCAGATCCTGGGTCAGACGTAACAACCCAGTGTTTGGATAATTTTCTTGTGTTACCCAGATCTTGGGTCAGACATAACAACTCAGTGATTGGGTTATTTATAGCTGGAACAGCTAATGATCTGATATGAGGCATGTGTTGGATGTTCTCCCCAACGCTCCTCGGACTCACCGCATGAACCTCAGTTTCAACGTTTGCCTGAGAAGCTGCTTCAACAGAACATTAACAATTAACGAGAAGCACGAGGTCAGATGAGACGGTAGTGCATTGGGAATGAGATCATGCTGTGGATGATCCCGGGATCCCTGTGAAGGGAAGCCTGGCCATGTCATGTTCGCAGGAGTGTGTGCAGACGTGGACCCCATCTACACACTCACGCACGCATTAAAAACGAAACAGCATTAGCTGTAAATGTGCTGCGACGACACTCTTACAGCTTCCAGACTCGCTGTGGGGAAAGTGAGGAAGACGAGGCTTCACATGTTTTCTTCATCTTTCAAGTCGTCTAATTTTCATTTGAGCCAATGGAGGCTTTCTCAAACACTTCCAGTGGACACTGATAAGAGATGTCTTGTGTCTGATCTCACACACCTTCCTCGATCCTATAACACACCCCAAAAATCCCTCAGAAATAAAATATCTGATCATGCAAACACACTGCACATCTACAGCATCGATCACATCAGTCCATGACCAATGACTGGCACCCAGTATAAACTCACACTGGCCAATCATTTCCCCGGGGTTTTGGGATATAAATAATGCTTTGAAAGGTGATTTCTCCTTCGGATATTAAGATAGCATATAGCTCACTTTACATGCAAGTCTCCTATAAACCTAAGTAGCGTTACCAAATTTATTTTAATTAATAATTAATTGTATTATATATTCACTATATGAACAATAGATCTGTTGTTGCCTCCACACATGTATTGGCCAAATGAGGGACTTTACATTTAGTGAACGAAACAAATTCAAACTGAGTTAGTTATACTTGACAATCTTTACGAGAACCAAACAATCTAAATGTGCCATGTTGTCTCGAATTTTACTTTTTACAGACTTTTTTTCCCAGACAGAAAGCAATTTGATATCATTTTCAGAGTTTTGCAATAGTTGCACAACAGCATATGCTTTCAAGAATACTTTTACATTATTGAATTGTGCAACATTTTGTCCAGTCATGAACGTTTCAGAGATCTGTCAGCATCGAGCGCGAGTTAGTGACAGCTGGAGCCATGATTCACAAGAGTTCGGAAAACCTAAATATATGAAAAAAACCTATTTTAAAATGGTGCTTTCTAGACTTGGAAAAGTCATAGAAATGATTAAAATCTTAAAATGTCATTGGCATTTTTTTTAAAGTAAATATATACATTTCATTAATTGAGCTAAGCTCTGGAATATTTTACCAGGTAGAAATTGTGAGTAAAATATATTAATAAATATCTTTAGCCAGTAAAGCATGAACGACTGGACAAATCATATAAATTCATTGGCTAAAAAGAGCGGGAACCTTGAAGAACATTCAAAACTTGACAAAATCCTGAAACTTGATCTAATTGTAATAATCATTTTAGTTTTTATTTTATTTTATATGAGTGTCCAATTAAAATAAGTAAAACTAGAAGCCTTGGAATTTTGTTGTGGACAATGAGGGGCTTTTGCAGTCGAGATCGAGAACCGCTGATCTAGTCCGTTTCCCAGGTTCAAACACCGCTAGTAAATATGATAATCTGCAGAAATGCAAAACACTTTCCATGTTCAGCACGAGTACTCAACTACACTCAGGTGTCAATTACCCAGCATCCTTCAGGAGGGTCACGTGATGCTAGATCACTTTACTTTAATATTAGTCACCATAAACTCAAAATGTATTGTTAAATTCATGTTCCTGGTAATAATGAATCAGAATAAGTTCCAATTGCAGCCTCTCTTCTCTGAGGATGTGGGCGGGGCAACCTGTCACTCACATGAGATCAGCCAATAGCAAACCCCAACCATCCAACCAGCCAATCAACTCCTCACAGACACAATCAAGCCCCGCCCACATTTGTTCTTGTCCCAGAAGCGTTTCTCTCGGATATACCAACCCGATTTCACCGCAATTTGAAAGAATTTTACGAGGTGGCTAATTCGAATGAATTCATAAGATTTTTGCTAAATCGTACATATTTAACGAGTTGCCCAATTTTAATGAATTCGTACGAATGACCTACCCCTGACCCCGCCCCTAAACCTACCCGTCACGTGGGTTTAGACGAATCTAACGAAATTTGTACGAATTAGCCACCTTTTACTCACTCGTACGAATTGGTTGTGAGATAGCGTTGGATATACGGCACCATAGGGAAGAAAAGACCGCGTGACTTCACTTTCATGCACGTTGTTAAAAGTTTTTTCCAGCACATTCACTTTAAATGCTCAGGTCATGTCAAGGCTTCAGGGGCGGGAAAATGTGCCATTTAAAATCAACTTTCTACTTTCTCTGTCTCCCCCAGCCTCTTGTGTTGACGTGTTCCAGCCGGACTCAAACCTCAGCAATGCCCTGCACTCACACTGGTGTTTCCTTTTACTAAACCGATTTAAACCCTTCCTTTTGTTTGGAAACAGTGTTTGCATCATGGCCTCTGCCCTGAATTCATGACCTCTCAGAGCCATTATTCCAGTGATCTGATGACCTCTGCTGTTTGAAGAGGCTGGCCTGGACACACAGGTAATGAGTATAATAAGTAATGAGCCACTTAAATTAGCATCAAAAGACATGCGCTAATACAGGCTCCCAGCGCTAATGATCCACAGATCCATGAATGAACCGTCTCACACACACCGATCAAAACACTGTTGAGTTCATCTCTACTAAAGTCCAATACACTATTCTTGAAACTGTGGCCCCTCTTAAACTCAGACGCCCTAATTTTAAATCTCAACAGTGGCTTGACGATTCCACCCGCCATCTCAGGCAGGTTTGTCGAAGAGCTGAGCGTAAGTGGAAAAAGGATCACCTCTCAGTCTCTCTAGAAATATACAGAATTTCCCAGGCCAATTTCCAAGCTGCAGCTAAAAAAGCCAGGACTAAGTATTTCTCTGACATTATAAGCAAACATTCCCATCGCCCTAGAATTTTATTTAATACCATAAATTCAATTGTTTATCCCCAAGTCTCTTCTGAGGTTGAGGCATCCACCAATAGCTGTGAGGAGTTCCTGAAGTTTTTCACTGAGAAAATCGACCACATCAGAACACCGTTCACTCCAGTTGTATCTGAAATATCACCACATTTCCCCATTGCCACAGCAACTTTTGACCAATTTCAAGCAGTGTCCTACACTGATCTATGTGAAATTGTAAAGCATATGAAACCATCAACAGCTCCACATGATCCTATCCCTTCACAGATTATCAAAGATGCGTTTGATGCTATTGGTCCCACCATTCAATTTATTCTTAACTCTTGCCTTGCAACCGGCACTGTTCCTACATGTTTCAAGCGTGCGGTTGTCCAGCCGATGCTAAAGAAACATAATTTGAATGCAAAATGTCATAATAATTTCCAAACTGCCATTTATCTCTAAAATTTTGGAGAAGGTGGTTTTAACACAGCTGCTTCCATTCCTCAACTCAACAGAGATCCTAGAGCCATTTCAATCTGGGTTCAAAGCCCGTCACAGCACTGAGACAGCCCTGTTAAAGGTGACAAATGACCTGTTGCTCAGACTGATCTCATGAAATGGCGTATGTATGACACGGCAATTCGTATTTCCATTTTTGGCGTGCTATCAACACGCATAATCGCTTTTCAGCGTGTTTATCAACGCCGTTGACTTAACGTTACATTACTGTATATATAAATATATGAGCTACCCCAACCCCGTCCCTAAACCTACCCGTCACTGGGGTTAATTCCATTTATGAGTCTTCCCCTGCCATCCTAGGAAAAACAATATCGCTCCACAGATGTAGATATAGATTTTACTTCATTTCGCTCTGACATTTAACGGCGTAGACATACACGCAAAAGATGACGGTTCGTTTCGGCGTGGACATACACGCGGATAGCTCAAAATGCGTATAGATAACACGCCACTTGACTTGAAAGTGGCGTGTATGTTTACGCAAAGTCATGATGCCATGTTGTGTTGCTCACTCCTGACTCAGGCGATAATGCCATCCTGGTCCTGTTGGATCTTAGTGCTGCATTTGACACTGTAGACCATGGTTTATTACTAGAGCGTCTCGAACAATGGGTTGGTATTAAGGGTATAGCTCTTAAACTGTTTCACTCATACCTCCACCAAAGATCTTTTTCTGTATCCATAGGCCAGTATTCTTCATCCTCTGCCCCTGTGTCTTATGGTGTTCCCCAAGGATCCATTTTGGGTCCAATACTTTTCTGTCTTTATATGCTCCCCTTAGGTAACATAATCAGAAAATTCAATATTTCATTCCATTTTTATGCAGATGACTCCCAACTGTACATCCCACTTAAATCTGGCAACTCCATGCAGCCTCTTTTAGACTGTTTGAAAGAAATTAAAATCTGGATGGCAAACAATTTCCTTCAGCTAAATGATAACAAAACTGAAGTTATTGTCTTTGGCCCTTCAAAATCAAAGAATTCCATTCCTGCCAACCTTGGCCCCCTTGCCCCCTATGGTAAAGCCCATGCACGTAATCTGGGTGTTATTTTAGACTCCCATCTTAACCTGCACAAACAAATATCATCTGTTGTAAAGACTAATTTTTATCAATTAAGAATCATTTCAAAACTCAAGTCTGTTTTGTCATACAACGATCTAGAAAAAGTTATCCATGCCTTCATAACCTCTCGGCTAGACTATTGTAACTCTCTCTACTTTGGTCTTCCTCTGACACTGGTCGCACGACTTCAGATGGTCCAAAATGCAGCGGCTAGGCTGCTCACAAATACTAAAAAGCGTGAACACATTACACCGGTTCTAGCCTCCTTGCACTGGCTTCCTGTCCAGTCTAGAATACAATTTAAAATGCTGTTGATGGTTTTTAAAGCTCTTCACGCCTTGGCCCCCGCTACATAGCTGGTATTATTCATCCGCATGTAGCTCCCAGGTCCCTTAGATCTTCCAGCCAAGGTCTCCTCCATGTCCCGCGGTCCCGGCTCAAACAAAAAGGTGATAGAGCCTTTTCTATTGCTGGCCCTCAGCTGTGGAACCAACTGCCACCTGACATCAGAAATGCTTCGTCTATCACAATTTTCAAAACCAGACTCAAAACTCACTTATTTACATTGGCCTTCCCTGCGTTTTAATTGTCTTACTGTGCTATGTCTGTAATTATAATTGTATTTATTTTATTTTTATTTTATTTTATTCTATTGCGCTATGTAACAGCACTTTGGTCACTGCAAGCTGTGTTTAAATGTGCTATAAAAATAAATTTTACTTACTTACTTACTTACACTCTCAGAAGAAAAGGCACAAAAGCTGTCACTGGGACGGTACCCTTTAAAAAGGTACTAATATGCACTATTTAGGTACTAATATGCACTCTTTAGGTACTAATATGCACTCTTCAGGTACTAATATGCACTCTTTAGGTACTAATATGCACCCTTAAGGTACTAATATGTACACTTGTGGTACCAATATGTACATTTGAGGTACTAATATGCACTCTTCAGGTACTAATATGCACTATTTAGGTACTAATATCTGCACTTTTGGTACTAATATGTACATTTGAGGTACTAATATGCACTCTTTAGGTACTAATATGCACTATTTAGGTACTAATATGTGCACTTTTGGTACCAATATGTACATTTGTACATTATGTACTTTTGGTACCAATATGTATTAGGTACTAATATGCACTCTTTAGGTACTAATATGCACTCTTTAGGTACTAATATGTGCACTTTTGGTACTAATATGTGCACTTTTGGTACCAATATGTACATTTGAGGTACTAATATGCACTCTTCAGATACTAATATGCACTATTTAGGTACTAATATGTGCACTTTTGGTACCAATATGTATTAGGTACTAATATGCACTCTTTAGGTACTAATATGTGCACTTTTGGTACCAATATGTATTAGGTACTAATATGCACTCTTTAGGTACTAATATGTGCACTTTTGGTACCAATATGTATTAGGTACTAATATGCACTCTTTAGGTACTAATATGCACTCTTTAGGTACTAATATGCACTCTTTAGGTACTAATATGCACTCTTTAGGTACTAATATGTGCACTTTTGGTACCAATATGTACATTTGAGGTACTAATATGCACTCTTCAGGTACTAATATGCACTATTTAGGTACTAATATGTGCACTTTTGGTACCAATATGTATTAGGTACTAATATGCACTCTTTAGGTACTAATATGCACTCTTTAGGTACTAATATGCACTCTTTAGGTACTAATATGTGCACTTTTGGTACCAATATGTATTAGGTACTAATATGCACTCTTTAGATACTAATATGCACTCTTTAGGTACTAATATGCACTCTTTAGGTACTAATATGCACTCTTTAGGTACTAATATGCACTCTTTAGGTACTAATGTGCACTATTTAGGTACTAATATGCACTCTTTGGGTACTAATATGTGCACTTTTGCTACCAATATGTACATTTGAGGTACTAATATGCACTCTTTTAGGTACTAATGTGCACTATTTAGGTACTAATATGCACTCTTTAGGTACTAATATGTGCACTTTTGGTACCAATATGTACATTTGAGGTACTAATATGCACTCTTTAGGTACTAATATGCACTCTTTAGATACTAATATGTGCACTTTTGGTACCAATATGTACATTTGAGGTACCAGTATGCACTCTTTAGGTACTAATATGCACTCTTTAGGTACTAATGTGCACTATTTAGGTACTAATATGCACTCTTTAGGTACTAATATGTGCACTTTTGGTACCAATATGTACATTTGAGGTACTAATATGCACTCTTTAGGTACTAATGTGCACTATTTAGGTACTAATATGCACTCTTTAGGTACTAATATGTGCACTTTTGGTACCAATATGTACATTTGAGGTACTAATATGCACTCTTTAGGTACTAATATGCACTCTTTAGGTACTAATGTGCACTATTTAGGTACTAATGTGCGCTCTCGAGGTACTAATATGCACACTTTAGGTACTAATATGCACTCTTTAGGTACTAATATGCACTCTCTTTAGGTACTAATGTGCACTCTCTTTAGGTACTAATGTGCACTCTTTAGGTACTAATGTGCACTCTTTAGGTACTAATATGCACTCTCTTTAGGTACTAATATGCACTCTCTTTAGGTACTAATATGCACTCTCTTTAGGTACTAATGTGCACTCTTTAGGTACTAATGTGCACTCTTTAGGTACTAATATGCACTCTTTAGGTTCTAATGTGCGCTCTCAAGGTACTAATATGCACTCTTTAGGTACTAATATGCACTCTTTAGGTACTAATATGCACTAATATGCACTATTTAGGTACTAATATGCACTATTTAGGTACTAATGTGCACTCTCAAGGTACTAATATATGCACTCTTTAGGTACTAATATGTACATTTGAGGTACTAATATGCACTATTTAGGTACTAATGTGCACTCTCAAGGTACTAATATGCACTATTTAGGTACTAATGTGCTCTCTCAAGGTACTAATATGCACTCTTTAGGTACTAATGTGCACTATTTAGGTACTAATATGCACTATTTAGGTACTAATATGTACACTTTTTGTATCGATATGTACATTTGAGGTACTAATATGCACTCTTTAGGTACTAATATGCACTCTTTAGGTACTAATATGCACTCTTTAGGTACTAATATGCACTCTTCAGGTACTAATATGCACTCTTTAGGTACTAATGTGCACTATTTAGGTACTAATATGCACTAATATGCACTATTTAGGTACTAATATGCACTATTTAGGTACTAATGTGCACTCTCAAGGTACTAATATGCACTCTTTAGGTACTAATGTGCACTATTTAGGTACTAATATGCAGTATTTAGGTACTAATATGTACACTTTTTGTATCGATATGTACATTTGAGGTACTAATATGCACTCTTTAGGTACTAATATGCACTCTTCAGGTACTAATATGCACTCTTTAGGTACTAATGTGCACTATTTAGGTACCAATGTGCGCTCTCGAGGTACTAATATGCACTCTTTAGGTACTAATATGCACACTTTAGGTACTAATATGCACTCTTTAGGTACTAATATGCACTCTTCAGGTACTAATATGCACTCTTTAGGTACTAATGTGCACTCTTTAGGTACTAATATGCACTCTTTAGGTACTAATGTGCACTCTTTAGGTACTAATATGCACTCTTTAGGTACTAATGTGCACTCTCAATGTACTAATATGCACTCTTTAGGTACTAATATGCACTAATATGCACTATTTAGGTACTACAGTTTTTTTCAATCGCTAACAAGCGCTTACCCATACTTCAGATACTTTTTCTAAACTCTTAACACAGACTCACACCTACAAAACACAATTGGCCAAATGGTTAATTTTCTTCTCAAAAACACATTTCGTTAAATATATACTAACTCTTCATTTCAAAATAGAACACATCTTTCTCTGCACACACTAACTTTACCAAAACACTGAAAATCTGTCTCAAAATGAAATTATTCTGTCAAAGAATAACACTTGTTTTCACTTCACATGGTACATGCAGTCAATCAAAGTACACCAGGTTTCAAAATACTGGCTATTGTTGACATTAAAAAAACTACATAGACTTTGATGTTTTAGTTTTACAGGTATTTGCATGCAAAACATGCAATCCAACCTTTTTACACTAACTTTCTTGGTTGGGAACTGTATGTCCACATGTACAGTAATGTTCACATTCAAAAGCATTCTAGTAAAAAGCAAATCATTTTTTTCCCTTTACTGTTTACAACAGGAGGTACAGTAGAAACACGGTATGAAAGAACAGAAAAAGTTTTACAGTATTGCTTACAAAAAAAGCACAAAATTACTGTATCTAAACTCTGCGATCTTCAGGGTTAGGCCACATGTTTTCATCAAATATTGCACTTCTGCACCTCTCACTGCATCTCTCACTGCATCTCTCACTGCACCTCTCACTGCACCTCTCACTGCACCTCTCACTGCACCTCTCACTGCACCTCTCACTGCATCTCTCACTGCATCTCTCACTGCATCTCTCACTGCACCTCTCACTGCACCTCTCACTGCACCTCTCACTGCACCTCTCACTGCTCCTCTCACTGCATCTCTCACTGCACCTCTCACTGCACCTCTCACTGCATCTCTCACTGCACCTCTCACTGCACCTCTCACTGCACCTCTCACTGCACCTCTCACTGCATCTCTCACTGCACCTCTCACTGCATCTCTCACTGCATCTCTCACTGCACCTCTCACTGCTCCTCTCACTGCATCTCTCACTGCACCTCTCACTGCACCTCTCACTGCATCTCTCACTGCACCTCTCACTGCACCTCTCACTGCATCTCTCACTGCACCTCTCACTGCACCTCTCACTGCATCTCTCGCTGCACCTCTCACTGCACCTCTCACTGCACCTCTCACTGCATCGCTCACTGCACCTCTCACTGCACCTCTCACTGCATCTCTCACTGCACCTCTCACTGCACCTCTCACTGCATCTCTCACTGCACCTCTCACTGCATCTCTCACTGCATCTCTCACTGCATCTCTCACTGCACCTCTCACTGCACCTCTCACTGTATCTATTGCTGCACCTCTCACTGCATCTCTCACTGCACCTCTCACTGCATCGCTCACTGCACCTCTCACTGCACCTCTCACTGCATCTCTCACTGCACCTCTCACTGCACCTCTCACTGCACCTCTCACTGCACCTCTCACTGCATCTCTCACTGCACCTCTCGCTGCACCTCTCACTGCATCTCTCGCTGCACCTCTCACTGCATCTCTCACTGCACCTCTCACTGCACCTCTCACTGCACCTCTCACTGCACCTCTCACTGCATCTCTCACTGCACCTCTCACTGCACCTCTCACTGCATCTCTCACTGCACCTCTCACTGCATCTCTCACTGCATCTCTCACTGCATCTCTCACTGCACCTCTCACTGCATCTCTCACTGCACCTCTTACTGCATCTCTCACTGCATCTCTCACTGCACCTCTCACTGCATCTCTCACTGCACCTCTCACTGAATCTCTCACTGCATCTCTCACTGCATCTCTCACTGCATCTCTCACTGCACCTCTCACTGCATCTCTCACTGCACCTCACACTGCACCTCTCGCTGCACCTCTCACTGCATCTCTCGCTGCACCTCTCACTGCATCGCTCACTGCACCTCTCACTGCACCTCTCACTGCATCTCTCACTGCACCTCTCACTGCATCTCTCACTGCACCTCTCACTGCACCTCTCACTGCATCTCTCACTGCATCTCTCACTGCATCTCTCACTGCATCTCTCACTGCACCTCTCACTGCACCTCTCACTGCATCTCTCACTGCACCTCTCACTGCACCTCTCACTGCACCTCTCACTGCATCTCTCACTGCTCCTGCTATTCTCCCTGGGCCCCTTGCTCTTACTCTTCCTCGTCCAGACATTACAGTGTTTGTCTTTTTCTGTTTCTGTTTCCAAAAACATCACTCCTCAAAGTCCTAATTTTACTGTATAAGTGTCAATGTAATAGAAAAAAATTGGGTAATTTTGGGTTGGCCCAATTTACCCAACATAAATCAGCTGTGTGTCAATTATTCAATTGTTTGTTTATTATTTTGCTGAGATATATTGTTTTTGGAACTGATATCATTGCAGAAGCAGAGGTTTTTATACTGTATCTAAGGTTTGGAATATTGTTTTTGCTATTGTGGGATGGTGTGTGTTAACATTCGCAAATACTACAAAAACAATGCATAATTTTGTTGGGAGGTATAACTTGTCTGTTAAGAAAATGTAAGCATTGTGGAAATGTGTTCACTGACTGCATATTGTGTGAAAACGACATGAAATGTGTGAATGGTATGGCCACAATAGACCGATGCTGTGCTAATTGTGTTTAGAGTTTTGAAAATGTGACTACTGGTTGGACAAACGCTTGTTAGCGACTGAAAAAACCTGTAATATGCACTATTTAGGTACTAATGTGCACTCTCAAGGTACTAATATGCACTCTTTAGGTACTAATATGTAAACTTTTGGTACCAATATGCACACTTTAGGTACTAATATGTACACTTTTGGTACCAATATGTACATTTGAGGTACTAATATGCACTATTTAGGTACTAATATGCACTATTTAGGTACTAATATGCACTATTTAGGTACTAATGTGCACTCTCAAGGTACTAATATGCACTCTTTAGGTACTAATGTGCACTATTTAGGTACTAATATGTACACTTTTTGTATCGATATGTACATTTGAGGTACTAATATGCACTCTTTAGGTACTAAGGTGAACTGTGCCTTTTTTTCTGAGTGTACAGTCGTACAGCATCCGTGTTTCAGCAGGCCTTCAGCTCACGAGTGTATGAGACTCAGCTCACGAACACACACACTCCTGATCTACAGGAACGAACACACACTCCTGATCTACAGCGTGTGAAGGGTTTGATTCATCGGCTGCTGGTCAGGGTTTGATCACTAAAGGATTGATGTGTCCGATTGGCTTCAGGACTTCCTCTCGAGGTCACGTCCCGTCTGGCCCCTGTCCAACACACACACTCCCACAACACACACACTCCCACAACATGACCCGCCCGCGCCGGCGGTCAAGACTGCAGATCTACATCCAGAACCAGCTTTAGTTCACTGGTGGACATCAGGTATCAGTGGAGGATGATCAGACTGCCACCCTGTGGTGGGAGACATGAACACACTCACAAACACACTCACTCACAAACACACACACACAGATATCTAATATCTCAAAATTTAAAATTGAACACAGAAAATGAAAAAATGTTCATAACAATAAACATAAAATTCTGTAACTTTTTTTTAAGTTCACTTTTTAAAACTGTTTTCACTTCAGCAATAATCTGCAGTCTGTCGCTCTAAAGCGTTCAATATTTACCACAGTTTAAGTTGGAAATAAAATATTCAGGTCTATTCTCAATAAGTGAATAAATGGATTATTAATACAGCGTAAATATAATTTAGTACCACCAAATACTAATAATTCTGTCATTTTTGACCGACACGCGAACAGCGCCAGAGAGCGCGGACACTGGAGGAGCGGGGGCACTGGAGGAGCGGGGACACTGGAGGAGCGGGGGCACTGGAGGAGCGGGGACACTGGAGGAGCGCGGACACTGGAGGAGCGGAGACACTGGAGGAGCGGGGGCACTGGAGGAGCGGGGACACTGGAGGAGCGGGGGCACTGGAGGAGCGCGGACACTGGAGGAGCGGAGACACTGGAGGAGCGGGGGCACTGGAGGAGCGGGGGCACTGGAGGAGCGTGGACACTGGAGGAGCGGGGGCACTGGAGGAGTGGGGACACTGGAGGAGCGGGGGCACTGGAGGAGCGGGGGCACTGGAGGAGCGGGGACACTGGAGGAGCGGGGGCACTGGAGGAGCGGGGACACTGGAGGAGCGCGGACACTGAAGGAGCGGGGGCACTGGAGGAGCGGGGGCACTGGAGGAGCGGGGACACTGGAGGAGCGGGGACACTGGAGGAGCGGGGGCACTGGAGGAGCGGGGGCACTGGAGGAGCGGGGGCACTGGAGGAGCGGGGGCACTGGAGGAGCGTGGACACTGGAGGAGCGGGGGCACTGGAGGAGTGGGGACACTGGAGGAGCGGGGGCACTGGAGGAGCGGGGACACTGAAGGAGCGGGGGCACTGGAGGAGCGGGGGCACTGGAGGAGCGGGGGCACTGGAGGAGCGCGGACACTGGAGGAGCGGGGGCACTGGAGGAGCGGGGGCACTGGAGGAGCGGGGGCACTGGAGGAGCGGGGGCACTGGAGGAGCGGGGGCACTGGAGGAGCGCGGACACTGGAGGAGCGGGGGCACTGGAGGAGCGCGGACACTGGAGGAGCGGGGGCACTGGAGGAGCGGGGACACTGGAGGAGCGGGGGCACTGGAGGAGCGGGGACACTGGAGGAGCGCGGACACTGGAGGAGCGGGGACACTGGAGGAGCGCGGACACTGGAGGAGCGGGGACACTGGAGGAGCGGGGACACTGGAGGAGCGGGGGCACTGGAGGAGCGGGGACACTGGAGGAGCGGGGGCACTGGAGGAGCGGGGACACTGGAGGAGCGCGGACACTGAAGGAGCGGGGGCACTGGAGGAGCGGGGGCACTGGAGGAGCGGGGACACTGGAGGAGCGGGGACACTGGAGGAGCGGGGGCACTGGAGGAGCGGGGGCACTGGAGGAGCGGGGGCACTGGAGGAGCGTGGACACTGGAGGAGCGGGGGCACTGGAGGAGTGGGGACACTGGAGGAGCGGGGGCACTGGAGGAGCGGGGACACTGAAGGAGCGGGGGCACTGGAGGAGCGGGGGCACTGGAGGAGCGGGGGCACTGGAGGAGCGCGGACACTGGAGGAGCGGGGGCACTGGAGGAGCGGGGGCACTGGAGGAGCGGGGGCACTGGAGGAGCGGGGGCACTGGAGGAGCGGGGGCACTGGAGGAGCGGGGGCACTGGAGGAGCGTGGACACTGGAGGAGCGGGGGCACTGGAGGAGTGGGGACACTGGAGGAGCGGGGGCACTGGAGGAGCGGGGACACTGAAGGAGCGGGGGCACTGGAGGAGCGGGGGCACTGGAGGAGCGGGGGCACTGGAGGAGCGCGGACACTGGAGGAGCGGGGGCACTGGAGGAGCGGGGGCACTGGAGGAG